>NC_059429.1:137619120-137641620 GCF_021028975.2 Sphaerodactylus townsendi | reverse complement strand
TGACTAGCCCAAGATCACCCAGCTGGTATGGGTTGGAGTGCACAAGCTAACCTGGTTCACCACCTGGTCTTAACCACTACGCCACACTGGCTGAGGATGGTTTTGCCAGCGCTTTTCGATAGAGGGTGGGGCCAGGTGAAACTTTTGCCCAACAAGGCTTCTGATTGGCCACAGGCGCTTCGAGTGGCTGCACAGATTATTTGAAATGTTGCTTTGGCGGCAGCTACCAGCACAGCACAGTCACTGGGTGGCCGCAAGTAAGTTGTGGCGGCTGTTTTGTGCCTGGTTCCGCCTCCTGGCTGAACCTGCCACTCTGGGTCAGAATTCCAGTGGTCGCCCTGGGCTGGAAAAGTTTGCCCCCCCCCTTTTCCCTTCACCTCTCAACTGCAGAATATTTTCTGGAGTCAGAAGGACCGCCGACTGCAAGCCGAGACGTGCGCGGCGTCCTTCCGTTCCAGCAGACAGGTCTGCGTTTGAACAGCGGAAAAGCAGTCGCCAAACATTCTTTTCTTTTTTTAAAAAAACACACACCAAACTTTAATATCTTATAAAGCTCAGAGAAGCTCGGTTTCTTCAGCCAGCCCCTTCGCAGGTCCGGGAAGGACACGTCCGAGGGGGAGGCTGTCGACGGGGTCCTCAGAAATTCTCCAGCAGCTCCGCAATCCTCTTTTGCTCGCTCTCCTGATATTCCGGATTCTTCCCGTCGCTGATGTTCTCTGCGTACTCTGCGGAAAGAAGAGAAGACCTTGGGTTGGGTGCTGTGTGGTTTCCGAGCTGCATGGCCGCGTTCTAGCAGCATTCTCTCCTGACGTTTCACCTGCATCTGTGGCTGGCATCCTCAGAGGATCTGATGTTGGGAAAACAAGTGGAGTATATATACCTGAATAGAAGTATCCTGGCCTTTGTTTCCTTTGTCGATAGTCATCCTATGTTTGTGTGGAGCTGATATAGACAAAGGAAACAAAGGCCAGGATACTTCTATTCAGATGCTCCCATCTATTGACCTTGCTATCTTCATTGTTACTCATACTTCTATTCAGTTGCCCTCATCTATTGACCTGGCTGTCTTCTTTGTTACTCACAGACAATGTTTCTTCACCCACCCTGGACACTCCCACAGGTATATACTCCACTTGCTTTCCCAACATCAGTTCCTCTGAAGATGCCAGCCACAGATGCAGGCGAAACGTCAGGAGAGGATGCTGCTAGAACACAACCAGACAGCCCAGAAACCACACAGCACCCCAGTGATTCCGGCCATGAAAGCCTTCGACAATACATAGAACTTGGGTTCCTCGACTGCCAACGTGGTCCTGGCAGCCCTTCAAAGGCAAAAAAAAGGCTAAGTACTCTGGTTGCCAGAAATTGTAAGTAAAGTAAGTAAGTAGAGTAAGTAAGTAAGTAAGTAGAAATGAAGTAAAGCTATTAGAGTAGTGAAGTAAGTATAAGTGAAATGAGTAAGTAAGTAGAAGTAAGTGATGAGATTATTGTGGGTTTTCCGGGTTGTATGGCCATGTCCCAGTAGCATGTTCTCCTGATGTTTCGCCTGCATCTGTGGCTGGCACCTTTTTATTTTATTTTATTTATTTCTCAGTCTTATAGACCGCCCAACCCCCGAAGGGCTCTGGGCGGTGAACAACATAAAATAACAGTTACATAATAGACTGTAAATAATTTAAGTTAAAATGCAGCAATTAAGAACGACTAATAACAGCAATGCCCGCAACAATCCCTGTTAAACTCTCCCAGAAGGGGAGAAAAAGAGTGGGCCCATAGATGGTAATGGGCCCAAAATGTAGGAGGAGGAGGGGGCACCTCCTCTGAAGGATCCTCTGAAGATGCCAGCCACAGATGCAGGCGAAACGTCAGGAGAACATGATTCGAGCCCTCCGGGGAAGAGGCGGCCTATATAAATCTAAAATATAAATAAATAAATAAATAAATAAATACTGGGACAAGGCCATACTACCTGGAAAACCCACAACACCCTAGCGATTCCAGCTGTGAAAGCCTTCGACAAAATAAATACATGTTCTGGTGAGACGCCCTGCTGGAGTCCAAAGCACCCACTCCGACACTGCCAGGCCCTTTCTGTCCTTCACCTGCCGCCTCCTTCACAGAAAGCAGCGGAAACCCGACGAGCTGTAGGGAAGACCCATTCCCTTCTCTGTGCCAAAGTCCAAGAGAACAGCCAGCAGGTTGGAAAAACTAGGACTGCAGGACAGCCGACAGACCAGAAGGTCGGGGAGGCTCCACCGGCACTAAAAGCGGAGCAAAATCCGAACAGAGCCCCATCCTCCGGCTGCAAGAAGACTTCAGCCTTGGAAACCTGAGCAGGTTGCTAGCGAAACAGCCGCTGTCTTGACTAACGTGCCCTTGCAGTCACCTGAACTATGATCAGGCAAATGGTGAGTGAGTGAGTGAGTGAGTGGGTGGGTGGGTGGGTGAGGAAATCAGTGGCTGGGAGGAGGGTCTGCCCAAACTTTTTCGAACCTCCCGATTTGTCCCTACAAACACCCTCTGGCACCAGGCTGACCTCTGGTTTGTTTGTTTGTTTGTTTATTAATTATTGAATTTATAAACCGCCCCATCCCCATTGGCCGCTAAGACTGGCAGCCGCTCTCCCGAGCCCCTGGGAGGAGTCCTTCACACAAATACACACACCCACTCTCTTATCCTTTTAGCTGGAGATGTCTGGGATTGAACCAGCAGCCCTTGGCATGCCGAGCAGAGCCTCTGCAACAGAATCATCACACTGAGGGTGTTCACAGCATCTTGCTTACGGACCGGTCTCTTGCTGAACAGGAATTTTATAGAGGGGAGGATGGGAAAACAGTTCTTCTCAAGGGAAGAAGAAGAAGAAGAGTAGTAGTAGTAGTAGTAGTTTGGATTTATATTCCCCCTTTCTCTCCTGCAGGAGACTCAAAGGGGCTGACAATCTCCTTGCCCTTCCCCCCTCACAACAAACACCCTGTGAGGTGGGTGGGGCTGAGAGAGCTCCGAGAAGCTGTGACTAGCCCAAGGTCACCCAGCTGGCGTGTGTGGGAGTGCACAGGCTAATCTGAATTCCCCAGATAAGCCTCCACAGCTCAGGCGGCAGAGCGGGGAATCAAACCCGGTTCCTCCAGATTAGATACACGAGCTCTTAACCTCCTACGCCACTGCTGCTCACAGAAGGGGAGGCTGGATGGGGCCTCCTTCAGGGAACAGGTCTTCTCAAGGGAAGAAGAAGAAGAAGAAGAAGAAGAAGAAGAAGAAGAAGAAGAAGAAGAAGGAGAAGAAGGAGAAGAAGGAGGAGGAGAAGTTTGGATTTATACCCCGCCTTTCTCTCCTGTAAGGAGGCTCAAGGTGGCTTACAAGCGCCTTTCCCCACAACAGATGCCTTAAAGTGGGGCTGAGAGAGTTCAGAAGAGCTGTGACTTGCCCAAGGTCACCCCGCAGGAATGTAGGGGTGCGGAAACACATCTCCTCAGTGCTCGAGAGCCCCTTCGTGAGTCCGAACAGCCTCCTTTAGCTATGGCCCCCAAGCTCATCCAGCTCAACAAATCCATCATCCTGACAGGAAGCACCTCTGCAGGGCGGAAGGCAGAGAAACGTCATTCCCAGACCTACCCAAGAGTTCCAGGGGACCAATCTGAGATCTCCGCATGCAGAGCAGGTGCCCGGTCACGGAGCCACGACCCCCGAGGCAGCGCTGCACCCGCCAGCCTCTGCTGCATGAGAGCCCGCCCTCCCTTTCTTCCCACCCGGCTGTCCCGTGAATCTGGTGAATCTGGTGCCAGAGACACAGGGGCATCCGTCAGGACGAGACAACGAAACAGACGCTTTTCTAGGGACCGTCAGCAACTGCTCCTGCTGCAGCCCCCTCCACTAACCGTCCTCACAGGTTGCCCCCAAAATGTGCCTCCCTCCCTCCCCCCCACCCCCAAAACAAGGGCATTCGGGAGCAGAGTCAGAGTGCCCGGGTTTTTTCCCTGCCTCCAAAACAGGCTGTCAAAATGTCATCAGCGCCAAGTAAGCGGCAGACGGGCAAATGGCTTTCAACAAGCAGCCAAGAAGGCGCTGTTCCGGGGCGGGAACGCAGCTGCCGGGAGTCAGTTGCTCCGTTTGCTTGCTGACGGGGGGGGGGGGGGGGGGGGAGAGCCCCACCCCCAACAAGGCAAAAGCCAGGTGGACAGGAACAGAGGCCCCCCTCTCTTCCCCTGAGCAGGGAAATGCAGGCCTTGGCCGGGCACGGAGAAGGCACGGGCTCAGGCTTCAGTGGCACTTTTCCTGCAACGGCCGACAGACGCTGGAGCTCCCTTGGGCACGTGCCGGAGAGGATGGACAGGCCATGAGACCCAAACCAGGGCTCTCAGGCAGTGTCTCTGGAATGTATCCCCTCCTTGAGAGCCAGAGTGGCGTAGTGGTTAAGAGCGGGTGCACTCTAATCCGGGGAACCAGGTTTGATTCCCCGCTCTGCCGCTTGAGCTGTGGAGGCTTATCTGGTGAAGCACATTAGCTTGTGCACTCCAACACACACCAGTCACAGTTCTTTGGAGCTCTCTCAGCCCCAACCACCTCACAAGGGGGTTTGTTGTGAGGGGGGGGGGGAAGGGAGAGGAGATTGTCAGCCCCTTTGAGTCTCCTGCAGGAGAGAAGGGGGGGATATAAATCCAAACTCTTCTTCTTCCTCTCCATCAGCAGACTGGCACAGTGCCACAGGCAGACAGTGTACAAACATGCAAATGGAATGATTCAGATGGCTCAAGAAAGTGAGCCAAGTCACAGCAGCTCTCAGCTCTCTCTCTCAGGCGGCAGAGCAGGGAATCAAACCCGGTTCCTCCAGATTAGATACACGAGCTCTTAACCTCCTACGCCACTGCTGCTCCCAGCATGCCCCCTGCCCAGGCCTACATGTAGCTGGGCTGCCCTTGGACATTACATGAGACTGGTGGGTTTGGGGGGTCGGGCAGAGCCCCCCTCCCCAGATGACCAGATGCCTCCGCCCGGGGGAAGCTCCAGCTTAGCCAGCTGGCAGAGAAAGAGCTGTAACGAGCCTTCCGCTTCTCCGCCCCACCCATGAAAACAAACAGCCAGCCCGGCTCTCTCCCTCGCATCCGAAGCAACCGTGGGCCCTCCCCGGAGACCCATCAGCTGCCAGCCTGCCAGAGAAGCACAGGAAATATGTAGGCCATAAAAATCAAACTGAGAAACAGGCTTCCAATTAGCATGCAAAAAAGCAGGAGGGAGGAGAGGACAGGAGCCCTGCGTGCGAAACACGGCGGCTTCCGAAGCGGCGGCAGCCGGGCCCAGGGGAGTGCCCACCCCAGCTTCCTGGCCAGGAGCCTCCTTCCCTTCAGCCCCCGCCCGGCCGAGGACCCGGCCTCTGAGCAGACAGAGCCACGGAACGGTGGCCCAGCTGCACAGCCCGGATCCAGGAAGACAGGCGGATGGCCAACTCAGACGGGGATTCCTTTTCCGTGCCACGCTGCAAAATGGACCAGGCCACGGGGACTCTCAAGCAGGAACACGCTCTTCTTTCCCAACATGGCGCCAGTGCGCCGCAGTGATTAGAGCAGGGGTGTCCAGTTCTGGCCCTCCAGGTGTTCATGTTCATTGTTGCAGAGAAGGGCAACGAGGATGATTGAGGGACTGGAGCACCTTCCCTATGAGGAGAGGCTGCAGCGTTTGGGACTCTTTAGTTTGGAGAGGAGACGTCTGAGGGGGGATATGATTGAAGTCTATAAAATGATGCATGGGGTAGAAAATGTGGACAGAGAGGACATTTTTCTCTCTTTCTCACCATACTAGAACCAGGGGGCATCCATTGAAAATGCTGGGGGGGAAGAATTAGGACTAATAAAAGGAAACACTTCTTCACGCAACGTGTGATTGGTGTTTGGAATATGCTGCCACAGGAGGTGGTGATGGCCACTCACCTGGATAGCTTTAAAAGGGGCTTGGACAGATTTATGGAGGAGAAGTTGATCTATGGCTACCAATCTTGATCCTCCTTGATCTGAGGTTGCAAAGGCCTTAGCAGACCAGGTGCTCGGGAGCAGCAGCAGCAGCAGAAGGCCATTGCTTTCACGTCCTGCATGTGAGTTCCCAAAGGCACCTGGTGGGCCGCTGCGAGTAGCAGAGAGCTGGACTAGATGGACTCTGGTCTGATCCAGCAGGCTAGTTCTTATGTTCTTAAGAGCTGCTTTTTATATCCCTCTTTACCTTTCAGGAGCCTCAGAGCAGCTTCCCCTCCCTCTCCCCACAACAGGCACCTGGCGAGGCAGGTGGGGCTGAGAGAGTTCTGAGAGAACTGTGACTGGCCCAAGGTCGCCCAGCAGGCTTTATGCGGAGGAACAGGGAAAGAAATCCGGTTCACCGGATAAGAGTCCATAACCCCTGACCACTACACCATGAGGACCCTGACAGCACTATGAGCCAGCGGGGGATGGGCAGGCCCAGGAGAAGGATGGGCCGATTTGGTGCTGCTTGGGCAACCAATTGCCTTGAACTGGCCCTGCCCGCCCGCTGTGGAGTGGGCCAGGGACTGGCTTCTGCCCAGGTCCACGGGCTGCTTCCCTGCCCTCTGATGAACTCACCTTTGATGATGTGCCGAACAATCTTGACGGAGCTCCCGCGCATGTTCAGGATCTGAAGGACTCTCTGGCGGATCTGGAGGGGAACAGAACCAGCGGCCGGGAGGATCAGAGCTCAGCGAAAAGGAGGAAGAGGCGGGCGCGCAGCCAGGAAAATGGAAGCTCAGCCACTTGTCTGATTACCTGACGGCCAGGTAGGCAGGTTTCTAATTGCCCCTCCTCTCCCCACTCTACACATCACATGTGATACGCCATGGAACGATTGTGACGGACCCCCCCCCCCCCTGTTCACTTGTGGAGGGGGGCCGGGAGGAAGTGGGCATTTCGGCCAACAGGCAGCCGGGAACGTGTCAGAAAGGACGTGGGTTCACCTCTAAGGAAGGCAGCTAGCTCACCTTGCCCTCTCGGCAGGTCCAGGGGAGGTGTAAGGTTGGGAAGGGGAATTTCGCTGTTTTGGTTATCTTTCGCTTGCTTGCTTGTCTGGTGTGAAACCCTGTGTGAAATTCTGCTTTGTTTATATTCTTTTGGCGGGAGCCTGTCTGTTACCCTGTATAAGCGTTTGAGCGAGATCTGGGCTTCAGTTCTCGCATTGCCTGTTTCCGACTAAGAATGCCAGCTCAATAAAGAACTTAACACGGTTGCTTTTGACTGGACTTTACTGGTTCATTACAGGAGGTCTTTGCCGGGCTTCAGGTGTAACCCCTAATCCAGGTCGACCAATTTCCGGGGCAGGAAGAAGCAGCCGACCTTGCCTTGAAAGGTCTGTATCCTCTCCAGCCCACAGAGGAGCCAGAAGAGTTTGCTCGCCACCTGGGGAAAGGTCTTCTACAGGCTGAGCAGCAATGGGCCCTGCAGGACCTTGGACAGTTCCATCAGGGCCTGTCCAATGGAGCTGCTCCACCCGGCTTTTTTGAAGGGGGGGGGGGCTAGTTGCTGACTGCCTCCCCTGCTACTCCCCACATAACCATCACACTGGCCGACTTGTGCTGTGCCAGTCCCCTCCCAGGGGGACAGGAAGTTTCCTTGAGCTGCCATCTGCCGTTAGGTTCTTTTGGTTTACTGATGTTGTACTTAATTCAGTTTCATTTGTTTAATGGTGAGTTATTTTTATTGGTTTTTATATATTCCCTCTCTGTTATCAGATCACTTCATTTCAGAATGGTACACTTTGATCTTTAGAAAGGTTGAAGCTATTGGTTTCCCCTTGGAATCACTCCTTATGCTCACAAAGGTGGAAGCCTTCAGACTAGTTCAGAATAGGCTCTTGGATCTTGATTTTCATAATTTGACTCGTGCTGCCAAGACAACCTGTTCTCTGACTACATTATTAATCAGAGCGTGGAATTATGGCAGCATATCTTCGTCTGCTGATTAATCCCACCCAGAGGAGAGCCTCGGCTACTGCAAGATGTAATGTGCTGCCATCAGCTCTGCTGGAGGGAAGATTCAAGAATATGGAACGTTCTAAAAGGGTTTGTTCATGTGATAGGACTATGGTTGAAACACTTGACCATTCTCTGTTTCTATGCCCTAAATACAATAAGATACAAATGAAATACATGAATTCCACTTTCTTGCAATGTTCTCAGTGGCAAGAGTGTTATAAGATTCCCAATCTCCTGAACAGCTCTGATGTGCTCTTTTGTGAAACTGTTGCAAATTATATACTGGAAATTAGTAATTTTAACTGCATTTCTTAATCTTGTTTTGTTTTAAATTTTTATCCTGTTTTGTATGCCAATAAAGGCTTGTGTTGTGTTGTGTTATTGGTTTTTATCTTCTGTACACCGCCCAGAGTCCTTTGGGGATGGGGGGTATAACAAGATAGATAAATGAATGAATGAATGAATGAATGAATGAATGAATGGGGATGGGGGGCACCTAGCATGCACACCTGTTCCCCTCCCCCCTCTTCCACTGCTGTAAACAAAAAAGGATCCGGTTGGTGGTCTATCCAGGCCAGTCTCCGGTCTCACCCACTTGCCCCAGAGGGCCACCACAAAGGGCTGAGAGGCTGAGCCCCCCCCCCCCATGGTGCCTCCTGGCCCTGGGATTTAGAGGTTGGCTGCCTCTGAACATGGAGGTTCCCTTGAGTCAACATGGTCAGTAGCCACTGATAGATCCTGCTCCCGTGACTCTTCCTCGCCCTGCTTTTAGAACTACCGGAAAGCCCCAGAGAGGGTTGGTGGGCCACAGTTAGCGGGAACGGTGGGGGGTGCGTGACCAGAGCGCCTGGCAGGGCTGCGCTGCTCTCACCTGGGCAATGTTGCTACTGCAGATCTCCGCCATGATGTAGCAGATGAGCTGGAGGACAAAGAGGCCGGCGTCCAGACGGCGCAGGTAGAACTCGTCTTCCTGGTCATCGTCAATGATCTCCCCACGGCGCACCATGTCCTAGAGGGAAGCAGGGTCAGACAGGTCAAGAGGGCGCTGTTTCCTAGCAGCCTAAATTTAGCTTCCAGAACCTCCCGGCTACATTTCCCAATGTCATTGGTACCAATGTGGACCACAACTGCTGATTCCACCCCAGCACTGTCTAAAAGCCTATCTAGACGAAGCGTGACATCCGCAACCTTCGCACCAGGCAGGCAAGTCACCATGCGGTCATCACGCCTCTCACACACCCAACTCTCTATATTCCTAATGATCGAATCACCCACTACGAGGAGCCCCCCACCTCCCCGAGGGGTATCCTCAGTGCGAGAGGATATCTGACCACCAGCTAAGGAAGGGGTCCCATCTAAGGAAGCATCTTCCACCGCCTCAGACTGGTACCCTCTGTCACCCAGACTCTCATTCTCCATGACATCTGAAGAGATGTCACCTTGGGAGTGGGACCCGGCTGCTAGGTCCCTGAAAGCCTCGTTTGTTGCCCTCTCTGCCTCTCTCAGCTTCTCCAGGTCTGCCACCTTGGCTTCAAGAGAACGCACACGTTCCTTGAGTGCCAGGAGCTCATTGCAGCGAGGGCACACCCACGACTTCTGTCCTAGTGGCAGATAGTCATACATGTGACACTCAGTGCAAAACACTGGAAAGCCCCCATTCCCCTGCTGGCTTCCTGCCTTCATGTCTAATTTTGTTTCGATATTCAAATACTGATTTTAATTAGTGCCTCCCTCTTAAGGTTTCTATACCTTCTACTATCCCTTAAAATATGTGGGCACTCCCCACGCAAGCAGCAGCAGCCTTTGCCTGACTGCCTGCTTCACTGCAAATCCCCCTTGCAGGGACCCACAGCTGGCCCCATGGCGAGCCAAGGTCAAGCAAACCCAGCAGCAAACATTCCAGAAACGTTTTAAAACCAGGAAGGAAAAGAACACGCAAACTCGCTTTTCTCAACTCTTCCACTTAACCTGCATTATTTATTTTGTTTATTTAAGAAATTTCTATGCCCATCTCTCCACCCGTTCCTTGGCCCCCAAGGTGATGAACACACCTGAAGCATTAATACATCTTAAACACTCAAACATCTCAGCCACTAAATAAAACATAAAATAAACACATAAGCACACAAAATGTAAGGGGGGGGGTTAGACGGTAAACCACACGAAGCACAAAAGTTGTCAGAGAATATGGCAGAGGGAGACAGAGAGACAAGGCCTTTTCTCCATTTGCCACCTAGGGAGGAGTCCGGCCGCTTCCTCCTTTTGGGGAGGCTTTTTAATAAATTGGGTTATGGGACGCCTGTTATTATTGTCTTGACCGCTGTTTTCATGGATTTTAGTAAATGTAATAATTGTTTATGTGGTCACCTATAGTGATCTTTTGTTATAAACCAGTGGTGGCGAACCTATGGCACGGGTGCCAGAGGTGGCACTCAGAGCCCTCTCTGTGGGCACGCGTGCACAGAGTTCGTCATGTAGGGGGAGCAGAAAATCAGCCCCCCCCCCCACATATCTAGGCTGGCCTTGGTTCTGAGTAAACCTTCCTAGGGCCGTGATTTCTAAACTAAAACCTCAGTATTCGGGTTACATTGCCGTGCTGGCACTTTGCGATAAATAAGTGGGTTTTGGGTTGCAGTTTGGCCACTCGGTCTCGAAAAGGTTTGCCATCACTGTTATAAACTGTATATATGTTGACATTGTTGTGCACCACCCAGAGCCCCTTGGGGATGGGACGGTCTACAAATCTAAACAATAAATAAACAAATAAATAATAAATGTGAAGGGGGAGTGAAGCACAGCCTCGGAGGAAGACTGTAGCAGTTTGGTAAGTTCGTACGGGAATAGGCGGTCCTTAATCTGGAGGGACCGGGTTTGATTCCCAGCTCTGCCGCTTGAGTTGTGGAGGCTTATCTGGGGAATTCAGATTAGCCTGTGCACTCCCACACACACCAGCTGGGTGACCTTGGGCTAGTCACAGCTTTTCGAAGCTCTCTCAACCCCACCCACCTCACAGGGTGTTTGTTGTGAGCGGGTGAAGGGAAAGTAAGCCCCTTTGAGTTTCCTTGCAGGAGAGAAAGGGGGGGGCCTATAAATCCAAACTCCTCTTCCTCCTCTTCCTCCTCTGGCATGCTGATCCCAAGCCACATAGGACTTTAAAGGTCAGCACCAGCAGTTTGATTTGTACCTGGAAGCAAACTGGGAGCTGGAGAAGATGGAACAAGAAAGACTAGATCAGTGGTTCTCAACCTTCCTAATGCCGCGACCCTTCAATGCAGTCCCTCATGTTGTGGTGACCCCCAACCATAACATTTACCCATTTTACAGATGGAGAACACTGATGCAGAGAGTCTTAGGCGACCCCTGTGTTTCAAGCTCCAAAGGGGTCCCGACCTCCAGGTTGAGAACCACTGGACTAGAGTGACGTGGCCCCAGCAACACACTCCAGGTAGGATTCTGGCTGCAGCATTCAGTCTCATTTGTAGTTTCTGGACAGTCTTCAAAGGCAGCCCTTTGCAGAACACCCTGTAGTAATCTAATCCAGGTAATACCAAGTTTCATTACAATGGAATACCCCATAAAATGTCCCCACCACTGTTCTGTTCTGGGGAGGTAAGTAGAATTCAGAGTGCATTTTCATACCCTGGGGAGTAAAGGAGGGGGTGGGGGGGCGGGGGGGTGGGGGCTTTTATCCAATTAAGAGAAGAGCACATTGTAAGTTCTTGCTCAAAAATACACAGAAGTGCTTTCAAACTCTGGGAACGGACTGGATTTGTAACCAACCAATCAACCTGTTCCCCCAATAATAGCACCTTGCAGTGCGGTGGAGAGAAATTACAGGGCCGCTCTGAGCAACGAGGACAGTCATCTTTGCCAGGGAGGTGGTGGGAACCCAGGCTTGTTAGCTGCGGGTGAATCCACAGGGCTGGTCCTAGGCCAGTGGTGGCGAACCTTTGGCACTCCAGATGTTATGGACTACAATTCCCATCAGCCCTTGCCAGCATGGCCAATTGGTGGATGCCAATTGGTGGAGGCCAACCCAGGAGGAGGCCAATTGGCCACGCTGGCAGGGGCTGATGGGAATTGTAGTCCATAACATCTGGAGTGCCAAAGGTTCGCCACCACAGTCCTAGGCCAAACCCAAAGCCAGGATAAGGGAAACTTGTTGGGAGGATGATGTCTACAGTCCAGGGTCAGGTAAGGCCCAATCAGGAGAATATAAACCTGAAAGATCAGTATTTATTTATTTATTTTATTTATTTATTGTTTCGATTTATAAACCGCCCTATCCCCTAGGGGCTATTTAGGATGCATAACAAGAAAATCAACAAAATACAAAGCTACAAAGGAAAATGGACAATTAATTCTGCACGGTAATTCCCACCATTAGCGAAAGCCTTGTGGGAAGTCCCGTTTGAAGCAAGTTCAAAGATAAACTGCGGTTGATGTTAGAAAGCCCAGCAACGTTAAATTCCTTTCCCAACGGACGGCTTGAACATGGAAATCCCAGTCCAAAAGACAACGAAAGCCACGCTGCTTTCAAAGATTTGCTATGACCAATGTTATTCGGTCCACGTTATCTTAAGCAACGTTTCAAAATAAACTCGTGCCTTCAAGCCGCTCGAGGTTCGGACTTGTTCAGGGTCCCTTCGCTGGGCTCAAGACAAGATTTCTGTGGAAATCCTTTGCGGGCTACTTACTGAAAACATACACATAGAAAGAACGGCAGGATTCAAGACTTAAACGAAAACAGCATATTGGAATAGGACAACTTTAGAAGAAGGACTAAAAGTGAAAAAAGGTAGATATTCATTATAAGCACGGAGTTGGATTTATGCTTGGATCCCTAGTGAGACAGCTGGAAGTCACCATATGTATGCGTAGGTGTGTGTGTGTGCGTGCGTGTGTTCCCCCCCTTTTCATTTAGTAGTATTATATATATAATAATAATAAGCCTTTATTTGGCATAACAATAATCATCACACAATAAAAAACCTGAGATAAAAGGTAGACAAATACAAAGGTTAAGCTAGAAAATAAATTATTGATTGCGCATCACCTCCAGTAAAAATTGTGCTACCAATTCACAAGTTTCATTGTCAGAATTGTCCAGAAGGAAAGGGAGTCTACCTGATTCTCCCACTTCACTAGGTATCCTAGAAAGAATATTGGAATATTTTGATCTGATATTAGCAAATTTAGGGCAGCAAAGTTGGTAGTATTATGACAATTACATGGTGGAGGGGGGACTAGATGGGGATCTTTTCTTTATCTTTCTATGCAGCTATTTATGCAGCTATTCTATGAGCTATTTAGATCTGCAAGATAATAGATCTGCAAAATTTAGATCTGCAAAATAATAGATCTGCAAAATTATGCAGCTATTCTATGAGCTATTTAGATCTGCAAAATAAATAAAAATTCTCATTAAATTTTTTTTCCTGTGGACTGGTGATGCCACCGTGTGTCTTATTTGAAGAAGAAGAAGAAGAAGAGTTTGGATTTATATTCCCCCTTTCTCTCCTGCAGGAGACTCAAAGGGGCTGACAATCTCCTTGCCCTTCCCCCCTCACAACAAACACCCTGTGAGGTGGGTGGGGCTGAGAGAGCTCCGAGAAGCTGTGACTAGCCCAAGGTCACCCAGCTGGCATGTGAGGGAGTGCACAGGCTAATCTGAATTCCCCAGATAAGCCTCCACAGCTCAGGCGGCAGAGCGGGGAATCGAACCCGGTTCCTTCAGATTAGATACACGAGCTCTTAACCTCCTACGCCACTGCTGCTCCTTTGCTCACCTCTGTTCCCCATCCTAAATATTGATATTCTGCGCTTGACATGAAACTGATGACATTTACTTGGGCGTAATTCTACTTCACAGGGTGCTGCTTTCTGGTCCATATTACCTTATTTGGCACTCGTCCCTTTGTTGTCCTACGTTTATCGAGCGTAGGCCCGAACAGGAAGCTAGGCGCGAGGGAAGTCCCGCTTAATTTTGTCTGTGGCCTGTTCCGGGTGCTCCGTGGCAGGAGGGAGATTGTCCCACGGAGTAGCCCCGGGGTCGGCAGCTTCTGGGGGAAGCTGAGCAGGAGCAGCAGTGGCGTAGGAGGTTAAGAGCTCGTGTATCTAATCTGGAGGAACCGGCTCTGCCGCCTGAGCTGTGGAGGTTTATCTGGGGAATTCAGACTAGCCTGTGCACTCCCACACACGCCAGCTGGGTGACCTTGGGCTAGTCACAGCTTCTCGGAGCTCTCTCAGCCCCACCTACCTCACAGGGTGTTTGTTGTGAGGGGGGAAGGGCAAGGAGATTGTCAGCCCCTTTGAGTCTCCTGCAGGAGAGAAAGGGGGGATATAAATCCAAACTCCTCCTCCTCCTCCTCCTCCTCCTCCTCCTCCTCCTCCTCCTCTTCTTCTTCTGTACCCAACTTTGGAGCAGAAGGGTGGTGAACATGGGCTCGCAGGAGCCCATCTTCACCACCCTTCTGAAGTGGGGCAGAGAAGCTGCCGACCCATGGGCTGCTCCGTGGGACAATCTCTCTCTCTCTTTCTCTCTCTCTCTCTCTACCTCAAGCAAGTCTGTCTTGCTTCTCTCTGCTGCCTGGACCCTAGCCAGCGGTAACTCACGCCACGCGTAACCTTTCAGCCGTCTCCACGTTGGAATTTTTTGTTTTGCCAACCCGCGAGTGCCCTGCTGCTCGCGTGATTTATTATGCAGAGCCCTGGCAGGTGGGCACACTCCGCCGGAGCAATATTTCCTCATTAGAGCCGCCGCCGTCGTCGGCGAGCACGGCTCGTACCTGCAATGCTCAGCACGGAGAGGGCGCGTGCATCGCAGGAGAAACCTCTGCGCAAGGTCGCGATGTCACAGCTGAGGTTGGCTTTTTCCAGGCTCCTCGGCCCCGGCTCTGAGACTCTGCCGGGGAGCCCCAGCAGGGAAACGGCTAACGGCAGGAGACGCAGGAGCACGTATATGGCTGCCACTGTCGATTTCCAACCTGCCCCCCTGAGAAAGGCCGTGAGCCAGGCCTGCAGGAGCTGAGACCTCGCCAGCCAAAGAGAGACCGCCCCCCCCTTGAGTCATGCCAGCTTGACCTGCCCCCATCCTGCTCTCCGCCAGAGACTGCAGGGAAGGTGGGGGCTCCACCTCTGAGCTCTTCACCAGCTCCTGGAAGCGCTGCAGTATTATAGAATCATAGAGTTGGAGGAGACCAGAAGGCCCATCCAGTCCAACCCCCTGCCATGCAGGAACACACAACCTCTTCACCAAACTAAACAGGGAGCAGCAGTGGCGTAGGAGGTTAAGAGCTCGTGTATCTAATCTGGAGGAACCGGGTTTGATTCCCAGCTCTGCCGCCTGAGCTGTGGAGGCTTCTCTGGGGAATTCAGATTAGCCTGGGCACTCCCACACACGCCAGCTGGGTGACCTGGGGCTAGTCACAGCTTCTCGGAGCTCTCTCAGCCCCACCTACCTCACAGGGTGTTTGTTGTGAGGGAAGGGCAAGGAGATTGTCAGCCCCTTTGAGTCTCCTGCAGGAGAGAAAGGGGGGATATAAATCCAAACTCTTCTTCTTCTTCTAAACATCCCCAGCTCCCTAAGTCTCTCCTCGTAGGGCATGGATTCCAGACCTTTGACCCTTTTGGTTGCCCTCCTCTGGACCCGTTCCAGCTTGTCAATTTCCTTCTTGAAGCAGGGAATCTCCGCCCCCTCCTGGGGTCCTCGCTCACCTTCATCTCTGCTGCAGGCACCCTGCTCCCTGGGTCACTCCTCAACACCTTCTGGCTGGTCTACTCCCTTCCCTGGGCCTGCCTGAACACCGGATCCTCAGCGGCTGCACCTTGATTTAGTTGCTGGGACTTGCTTCAGGATAGCCGAAAGGAAAGGTTTCTGCACTTGGGGAGGACTTAAAACTGTGGAACCAACTGCCACTGGATGCAGTGATGACCCACAGAGGGCTTTAAAAGGGGATTTGGAAAGATTCAGAGGGCAACGTCCACTGGTGGCTAACAGTTCTGGGGATTAAAAGGAAAGCTGCTCATTCAGGGGCAGCAAACCTCTGACTACGGGTGCCGGGAGACAGCGCTGGAGAAGAGCACTGGCCTCTGTGCATGCAGTGGCGTAGGAGGTTAAGAGCTTGTGTATCTAATCTGGAGGAACCGAGGAACCGAGCTGTGGAGGCTTATCTGGGGAATTCAGATTAGCCTGTGCACTCCCACCCACGCCAGCTGGGTGACCTGGGGCTAGTCACAGCTTCTCGGAGCTCTCTCAGCCCCACCCACCTCACAGGGTGTTTCTTGTGAGGGGGGAAGGGCAAGGAGATTGTCAGCCCCTTTGAGCCTCCTGCAGGAGAGAAAGGGGGGATATAATACAAACAACAACAACAACTCCTCCTCCTCCTCCTCCTCCTCTTCTTCTTCTTCTTCTTCCTCTTCTTCTTCCTTTTCCTCTTCCTCTTCCTTTTCCTTTTCCTCTTCTTCCTCTTCTTCCTCTTCTTCTTCTACGTCGTCGTCCTGTGGCTGGATTTCCGGAGGAACCAACTGACCACTGCGTGAGGCAGGAGGCTGGACTAGATGGACCCTCACTGGTCTGATCCAGGACTCATCTCACATTCTTATGAAGGTCTCCCTGTCCTGTTGGTTGTTAGTTGTCTGGTTACTGTGGGAGGCAGGAGGCTGAACTAAATGGGCTCGCAGTGGTGTGATCCAGCAGAGGTTTTCTGAGGTTCCGATGAAGGCCTCAGCCTCTGTGCCCCGTGGTTGGGCCTCCAGAGGAGCTGGCTGGCCTCTGAGCGAGACGGGATGCTGGGCTGGACAGCCCCTCGCCGGTCTGATCCTGCAAGGTCCATCACATTTTCTGCTCCTGTCTCTTCTCTGGTTGACGTCCGGGTCCCTCAGCGACTGAGTCACATGTTCATCGTGAACCCTGCACTCGATCCCCAGCCTGGTTGCATCAGCGGCCTCTCCAAGAAGGCAGCAGAGTCCTCTGGGGCTCCTACAAACTCCGCTCAGGGTAGAAGGGAGTTGACTCACAAGCCGCGGCGGCAGTTCTGTCATTTCCCACCATTTCTGCCCATTTGCCTCGACGGGTCTGGAAATGTCCAAAACAGGGGTCTGCAACCTGTGGCTCTCCAGATGTTCATGGACTACAATTTCCATGAGCAGGGGCTGACCCCCAATTGGCCATGCTGGCAGGGGCTGATGGGAATTGCAGTCCATGAACATCGGGAGAGCCGCAGGTTGCAGACCCCTGGTCTAAAACAAGGGGCGAGATCCCGGGAGCCGTCCGCACCGCCTGGCCGGGCCGACATCTGCAGAGCCCCGCGGACGCCACCTGCCCTCCAGGCTGATTTGGGAGGCGGAATCCGCGGACGAGGGGCAGAAATGAGAGCGCCGCGAGGGAGCTTCCTCTGCCGTCCCGACAGCTGGACAAGAACGGCCTGTGGCAGGAAGTGGAACATGAGCCCCTCCCTGGGGGAGCAGGGGCCCCATGGGCGCCACGTGTCCTTTTGTTATCTGCCGCTGCAACTCACCCCTTCCCCAGACATCCCATCTCAAATGCCCAGCAGCCCCCAGTCGCCAAGATGCCAACCTGCCAGGGGGCGCTTAGTGCGCCAATCGTTATCTGCTGCGAGAATCCCCCTGCCGATGGGAGACGACAAACAGAAGACGGGGTTGCGAGAAGCTGAAACCAGATCTCCTCTCGGAGAGACGAGATACCCTCGTATCTCCGAGACCGAAACACCCCATATGTCCCTACACGGCCTCCCCGTTCGGCTGAGGCCAATCTATTGGTGCCCCCTGGCCCCTCAATGATGCAGCTGGCCTCCATGCGGGCCAGGGCCTTTACGGCTCTGGCCCCGGCCTGGTGGAACACTCTCCCTCCAGCTGTCCGGGCCCTGCGGGACTTTGGCGAGTTCCGCAGGGCCTGTAAGACGGAGTTGTTCCGCCGGGCCTTTGGAGGGACCGGCCGCTGAAGGTGCCCCCCCCCTTTCTTGGCTCTTAGCATCTGGGCCCTTTCCATCTAATGGGACTCGGCGTTCCCTCCCTCTTGGGGAGGATTTAAAATTAGGGTTTCTTGGATGCCTCTTATTATCTTACTGCTGTTTTTAAAGGTTTTAACTATATTTATTTGTATTGAGATTTGTGTTGTACGCCGCCCGCAGCCCCTCGGGGATGGGGTGGTATAAAAGTTTAAATAATAAATAAATAAATAATGAGGTCACCGTGGTACAGGTGAAGAATTCGAAGCAGAGAAAGAGGGGCGGCGGGTGGGGGGAGAGATTTCCAGCCCCCAGAAGCAGCACGGATGTTGGCTCCACCCCGGTACCCAGCCGAGGACTGGTGACTCTTCCCCCCGGGGCCGGGGAGGGGGCAGAAAGACCCCAGCCCAGCCCCATTCCCTTGGGGGCCTCGGAGTGAGCCTGCTGGTGTCTGCACAGATGCCTCCGTTTATTTATTCTATTCATTTCCAAACGTTTATTAGCCACCTTCCTTCCCTCTGGAACTCAAGGCAGCTAACAGATAGGCGGCATAAAACGGAGTGCATAAAACGCCGTAACATTAAATTTTAAAATCACAACTCAGGGCTGCCGCAATCAAATGCGGTCCAAAAGAAAAATGTCTTCAAGAAGAAGAAGAAGAAGAGTTTGGATTTATATCCCCCCTTTCTCTCCTGAAGGAGACTCAAAGGGGCTTACAATCTCCTTGCCCTTCCCCCCTCACAACAAACACCCTGTGAGGTGGGTGGGGCTGAGAGAGCTCCGAGAAGCTGTGACTAGCCCAAGGTCACCCAGCTGGCGTGTGTGGGAGTGCACAGCCTAATCTGAATTCCCCAGATAAGCCTCCACAGCTCAGGTGGCAGAGCTGGGAATCACACCCGGTTCCTCCAGATTAGATACACGAGCTCTTAACCTCCTATGCCACTTCAGCTGCCTCCTAAATGCCGAAAAGGAGAGGGCAGAGCTCGCCTCCCTGGGAAAATTGTCCCATGATCAGGGGGCTGCCACTGAAAAGGCCCCCTTTGGGGCGCCCCCCTGCCCAAATGAGATTCTTTGACTGACGGGACTGATCCTCTGGTGTGAACGTGTCTCTAAGAAGGCACATTTGGAGATGTGAAATCAAATCCTCGTATGCCGAAGTGCCAAATCCAGACTTTCATAACGAACGGAGGCTGCAGCAAAGGCCTCGTCAGCCCTGGCCTTGGGTGTGTGTGTGGGGGGGAGTGAATGCAGTCTTGGGGATGAAACCAGATCCAGCCCCTGGGGGCAACTCTTGTGGTGAGAGTTTGTTCCCAAACAAACAGCAGTGGCGTAGTGGCTAAAAGCAGGTGCACTCTGATCTGGAGGAACCGGGTTTGATTCCCTGCTCTGCCGCTTGAGCTGTGGAGGCTTATCTGGGGAATTCAGATTAGCCTGTGCACTCCCACACATGCCAGCTGGGTGACCTTGGGCTAGTCACAGCTTCTCGGAGCTCTCTCCTCCTCCAAGGGGAAGCCACTGGATTTCAAAAAAAGGTACCTTGAAACAGAGGAGTACCAGAGGAAAATGGTGCCTGGGGCAACCACTTGCTCAGGGTGTCCCCCTGCACCCCATTTACCTTAGCTGGTGGAGGAGGGTGGCAGCGGTCCCAGGCAGCCTGGTGGGGCTGGGCCGAGGGGCACCTGGCATGCCCGCAGCAGGCTCTCAACCCCAGCTGAAGGAGCAGCCTGGCGTGAGCCCGCCAGGTGCCCCCACATGATCTAATGGGTGGCGCCCGGGGTCAATTGCTCCCCGTGTCCCTCTGGCAGATACGCCACTGCCTTGAAGCCAAAGAATGGGAGGGCTTCCAGCACCCTGATGCTTTTTCCTGGGGCTGGAAAAGGTCTCTCTGCCCAAAGACGCAGGTCACAGAAGTCCTACCGAGTTGAAGGTTCTGCAGTGATCTAAAGCCATAAAGCCCCAGACAGACGCTTCCCTCTGGCTCATGTGTTTACTTGCGCCTCTTATGCCTGGCCTTTCTGCCCAGCGGGTACCCAAAGCAGCTCACGTTGTTCTCTTCTGCTTCATCCTCGAGGCTGTTCTGCAGAGGTGGGTTAGGATAAGAGCCAGTGACTGCCCCAATGGAGCCAGCGAGTTACCATGGTGCAGGGGGAATTCGAACCCGGGCCAAAGTGTGACAGCCATCATGGCGTCGTGGTTAAGAGCAGGTGGACTCTAATCTGGAGAGCCAGGTTTGATTCCTTCACCTGAGTGGCAGACTCTCATCTGGTGAACTGGGTTTGTTTCCCTGCTGCTCCCCATGAAGCCTGCTGGGTGATCTTGGGCCAGTCCCGGTTCTCTCTGAACTCTCTCAGCCCCTCCTGCATCGCAAGGTGCTTGTTGTGGGGAGGGGAAGGGAAGAGGTTTGTGAGCTGCCTTGAGACTCTTTGCAGGCGAGAAAGGCGGGGTATAAATCCAGACTGTTCTTCTTTTATTCACGGCTCCTCCACCCTAGCTCAAGCTTATAACATAAGTGAGCTCACATGACTTTTGTGACAAAGATGTCACAGTTTGCTCAAGGATAGTGCAGGACAGACACCTGTAGTGCACTACTTTGGGGTCAAGGTCAGGAGCCCACAAGGACCAACTCTGAACATACCAGATCAGTGGGCCATTAAAAAAGAAGAAGAAGAAGAAGAAGAAGAAGAAGAAGAAGAAGAAGAAGAAGAAGAAGAAGAAGAAGAAGAAGAAGAAGAAGAAGAAGAAGAAGAAGAAGAAGAAGAAGAAGAAGAAGAAGAAGAAGAAGAAGAAGAAGAAGGCGGCAGGTGGGGCTGAGAGAGCTTCGAGAAGCTGTGACTAGCCCAAGGTCACCCAGCTGGCATGTGTCGGAGTGCACAAGCTAATCTGATTCCCCAGATAAGCCTCCACAGCTCAAGTGGCGGAGCGGGGGAATCAAACCTGGTTCTCCAGATTAGAGCGCACCTGCTCTTAACCACGACACCAGGCTTACCCAGCATCCTTTGCCTTCAGGCCCAGAAGGATTCGGGGGCTGGGAAAGTTTGCCGTGCGGAGAAAAACACGCCGTGACCCACGCTGAGCATTAACTCCTGCCTTCGACACGATTCCATGCCATTCAAACGGCTGGCAGCCCCACTCAAACGCCATTTAAGCAATCAAAGCCCACGGACGCCGCTTCGCTTCTGAGAGCCCCGTTTCTCCTTTTCAAGGACGGAACAACTTAGCTGTGCCACAATTAGCATCTAATTTGTAAGTCGTTATGGCGCAAAGTATCCAGTGAGAACATTTTATTGAATAAACCTGCTGAGCATAATTTTCTCATGGAACTCAGAACAAAATGCATTAAGGCGTCTCCTGCCTTTGCCTTCCTTTGCCAGAGACAACTGCCGAGGCACGGTAATTGCATCCTGTTTCAGGGGGAGTGAAGAGCCGTGGGCCTGGCCACCTTCCCCCCCAAGGAAGGATGAAAAGAACCAGAAGGAGGGGGAGCGTGTCCCTTGCAAAGCCCTGCTCTGGAAGTTTCCGAGTGGACTTTGTGACAGAGCTCAAGAGGAAGAAGAAGAGAAGAGTTTGGATTTATATCCCTCCTTTCTCTCCTGTAAGCAGACCCAAAGGGGTCTACAATCTCCTTTCCCTTCCCCACCCCCACAACAAACACGCTGTGAGGTGGGTGGGACCAAGAGAGCTCCGAAGAACTGTGACTAGCCCAAGGTCACCCAGCTGGCATGTGCTGGAGTGCACAAGTTAATCTGGTTCACCAGAAAAGCCTCCCCCAGCTCAAGTGGCAGAACGGGGAGACCTCTAAGGTTGGGTGGGCAGAGGCAGGAAAGGGCAACCCATGCGTTTCTCTGCTCCCTGAACTGGATGGCCCAGGCAGTGGCGTAGGAGGTTAAGAGCTCGTGTATCTAATCTGGAGGAACCAGGTTTGATTGCCAGCTCTGCCGCCTGAGCTGTGGAGGCTTATCTGGGGAATTCAGATTAGCCTGTACACCCCCCCACACACCAGCTGGGTGACCTTGGGCTAGTCACAGTTCGGAGGTCTCTCAGCCCCACCCACCTCACAGGGTGTTTGTTGTGAGGGGGAAAGGGCAAGGAGATTGTCAGCCCCTTTGAGTCTCCTGCAGGAGAGAAAGGGGGGGATATAAATCCAAACTCTTCTTCTTCTTACTTAATCGTGTCAGAATTCAGAAGCTACACAGGGTTGGCCTTGGCCGGGAGCCCATCCAGCAGGGATGCAGCTATGTACCACAGGGCCTGGGGCTCACCCTGGGCACCACACCTGCTCACTCCACGTGGAGTTTGGGAGCGGCACAGGCCCCTATGATGCTGCACTCAGCTCGCCCCGGCTTCGAACCTGCAGTTTAAAGCTCGACCCAAGCCTTACAGAGGCCGGGATCCAACTGAACAGCTGGGGCTGACTGGCTCTAGCTTTATACTGCTGGCCGGCCTTCAACTGTGCCCCAGTCCTAAACTCCATAGGGAGTGGGGTGTTGTTGTTGGGGAACAGCCCTGCAATGCGCCCCCCATGTGACACCAAGAAGCAGCACCAAGGGCTCTAGCCTCCCCCCCCACCCA
>NC_059429.1:137551620-137614120 GCF_021028975.2 Sphaerodactylus townsendi | reverse complement strand
GGTCCAAAGCAGTACAGGTTAAGGGCAGGTGGGTTCTAATCTGGAGAACCGGGTTTGATTCCCCACCCCTCCACCTGAGTGGCAGAGGCTTATCTGGTGAACCAGACGTGTTTCCGCACTCTGGCCCCTTCCGCACAGGCAAAATAATGCGTTTTCAAACCACTTTCACAACTGTTTGAAAGTGGATTTTGCCATTCCGCACTGCTTCAAAGAGCACTGAAAGCAGTTTGAAAGTGCATTATTCTGCATGTGTGGAATGAGCCTCTGACATTCCTGCTGGGTGACCCTGGGCGAGTCACAGTTCTCTCCGAACTCTCTCAGCCCCACCTGAGAAAGGGGAAGGGGAGAGGAAGGTGAGTGTGTGGTGCAGTGGTTCAGAGCCGGTGGATTCTAATCTGGAGAACCGGGTTTGATTCCCCACCCCTTCCACCTGAGTGGCAGAGGCTTATCTGGTGAGCCAGGCGTGTTTCCGCACTCTGACATTCCTGCTGGATGGCCCTGGGCTAGTCACAGTTCTCTCAGAACTCTCCCAGCCCCACCTGCCTCACAAAATGCGGCAGAGTTGGACACCCCTGCTACACCACACTGGTCCAGCCACGGGTTCCTGCCCCAGGTCTTCCCTTTGCCCCAGGTTCCAGTCCCAAGAGTGCCCCGCCCTTCTTCTCACCTTCTCGCTGTCGTTCTCCGTAAACTTGTTGAGCAGGCGGGTCCTCTGCTGTCCCCGCAGGTTCCTCAGGAGCGAAGCCAGGATGGAGCAGACGTGCTCTGGAGATGGATAGACAAGAGGGAGGGACAGAGAGAGGGCTTATTTTCTTCACAGTGTTTCCATCCCTGCTGGACTGCCTCACACTCAAGGGGGGGGGGGATGCTCACAACCCTGATTCCTGCTGGCCCCACAGTCTGAGTGACCTCGAAGTTGCCAAGGGAGGGGCAGCATCTAGGACCGGAGAGGAGCTCACAGGAGAAAAAGCAGCACTCGAACTCGATTCCGCTCCGGAAGGCACGGGTCCTGCAATCCGGCCTGGCTGGGCTCACGTGGAAACACAGAGCTGGAAGGGACCCCCAAGTGTCATCTAACCGGAGTGTTTATTTCCTGCATTTAAACCCCTCCTTTCTCCCCAATGGGAACCCACATTCGCTGACAAACTTCTTTCCTCCATTTCATCCTCACGACAACCCTGCGAGGTAGGTTAGGATGAGAGCGTGCGACTGTCCCCAGGTCCCCCAGCAAACTGTCACGGCACGGCAGGGATTCAGAACTTGGCTGCCCCAGATCCTGGAGAGATCTTGGGACCACTAACCCAGGCTGGCTCTCACAACGCTGAGCAGATCATAGCGGCCCTGTAAGATCACTGGCCGAACTCAGCATAAGCCGGCTCTTGGTGCTTCGTGGTTCAGTGCTGGAGCCCCCGCCCCAGATGCAAGATGTGCCAGTTACCGGATCATGGCCACAAAACTGGGAGAGGCCAACAGCTGCCAATCAAAGCAGGCAACCCGGGCTGGGGGGGTGGCTGATTCCCTCAATGCATACATCTAAACCAGGGGTCTGCAACCTGCGGCTCTCCAGATGTTCATGGACTACAAACCCCACCAGTCAATTGGCCATGCCGGCAGGGGCTGATGGGAATTGTAGTCCACGAACATCTGGAGCCGCAGGTTGCGGACCCCTGATCTAAAGGGTTCCCCCATGAACCGA
Organism: Sphaerodactylus townsendi; assembly: GCF_021028975.2. NCBI lineage: Eukaryota > Metazoa > Chordata > Lepidosauria > Squamata > Sphaerodactylidae > Sphaerodactylus > Sphaerodactylus townsendi. The sequence continues at coordinate 137,612,424 of NC_059429.1, read as the reverse complement.
GAGGGACAATATGGCCCAGTGGTAGGAGAACTGGGCTATGATTTAGGAGACCCACACCTGAAGCCCCACTCCGCCATGGAAGCTTGCGAGATGACCTTGGGCCAGTCACGAACGCTCGGCCTGACCAACCTCACAGGGTGGTTGTTGCGAGGGTAACAATGGAGGACACGGGAACAGCACAGATGGGACCTTTGGCATGCCCTGAATTTTGGCCGGGATGCGGGCCGGATCAGAGGCCCGGCTTTTCTAGGCCCTGCGCCCTTGGCCAGGGCATCTGGGGCAGCTTCCTCTCCCCAACGCAGACACGGCCGCAATCTGTATTTCAGGCACGCCTTCGCTTCCGGGGGCTTCACAGCAAATGCGACCCCAGTTTCTTCCACTGCCTATGTCAGTGATGGTGAACCTTTTCGAGACCGAGTGCCCAAATTGCAACCCAAAACCCACTTATTTATCGCAAAGTGCCAACACTTTGCAATACATTTAACCTGATTACTGAGGTTTTAGTTTAGAAAAAACGGTTGGCTCCGAGGTGCGCGTTACTCAGGAGTAAGCTTGGTGGTAGTCGGTGGCTTTGCTTTGAAGCAACTGCAACTCTTCCAATGGGTGAATCACGAATTCAGGGAGGGAGTTTACTCAGAAGCAAGCCCCGCTGCCAGCAACCGAGTTTACTCCTAGGCAAAGCTGATCGCGCTTTTAGTTCTTTGTATGAAAATCAGTGGGGTTTAACAGCGCTTAACAGGGTTACCTACACTGCTTCCCCAAAACTAGGTCTTGATGCTAATAATTGAGCCCAGCGGCCCAGGCCAGCCTAGATGTGTGTGGGGGCAACTCTGTTTGCACGTGCCCACAGAGAGGGCTCTGAGTGCCACCTCTGGCACCTGTGCCATAGGTTCGCCACCACTGGCCTATGTGATATTCCTGGTATTTATGGCTGATGAGTGTGTGTGTGTGTGTGTGTGTGTGTGTGTAAAATGTGCCCCTGTTGCCTCCAAGGAGGAGAGGAGAAGCCAGGATTCGCTTCATTTCAGAGAGGCAAACGCAGAATCCAGAGGAGAGGGATTCCTGCCCACACAGGTGCCAAAAGACAAATGAGCCTCCACGTCCTCCTCGGCTCCGCCTCAGCCTGGGCCCCTGAAACACAGAGATCAATTCCACCCAGCACAAGCGACGTTTACCCTGCTTGCAATGGGGGAGAGGGGGGCTTCCATCAACGGATGGGCCCTGTTTTTCTTAAGGCTCTGCGAGAGCACCTGGACCGCTCCCAAGGGATGGACAAGCCCCGGTCCTGTCACGGGCCTCAGGCGCCGCCGCCGCACCTGGCCGCAGAGCGCAAACAAAGGGCAAGCGGCTCGGAGCGGAGGTTTCATTAGCCGCTAATAAATGTGGCTCCCTCCGCAACAGATTTCAGCTTGGAGAGGTGTCGATTTGTCACACCCCAAGGAGACGGGGAGAAGTGCCGGGCGGGAGAGGAGAGGAGATAACAGGTTTATCAGGTGCCCCCTCCCCGAGCCGGCTGTTCCATCATTCTGACGACGACGGGCCAGATGAGCGTTGAGGGATGGCGGAGGAGGCGGCGCGCCCAGCCCGCCCCGACACGGCAGTCGGAGGGAGGGAGGTGGCAGCCACGGAGGAGGCGCGCACTACATCAAATCCGTGGCCTCTGCTTTAGCAAGAGGAGTGTGAAAAACTCTGAGCCCCGGCAGGACTGTTTGCAAATAACGGCGGTCCCGGGGGTGTTCTCTCTGCCGGCTGGAGAGACAGAGATGGATGGCGGCGCGGGCAGGCTCAAGTTTCACCGCTGGAAAAATGGGAGACAAACAACAACAACAACAACAGGGAGCCTGTGCCGGTCGCCGCAAAGCCTGCCTTCTGAAATATATTCACCAATGGCCCAAAACACACATCAGCAAAACACTCAAGTGGGACTCCGTGGCCACAGCCCCCCCCCCCCCCAAGGTCCCCTCCCAGCCAAACACCACTTCCACTTCCACTTCTGGTCGTGGCAGCAGGGAGAGGAACGGAGAAGCCTCTGCAAAGTCCTCCAGACATTTCCTTAGCAAAAGCCAAAGCAGGAGAAACGCCCTTTTGGTGCCAGATCGTTGAGTCTCTGGGGGCCGACGACACCCCCTCGTGAGCCAAACGCTCTGCGAGCCAAACACACCTGCCCCAGTTGCCGGATCCAGCTGCTGATTGGGCGAGGGGTGCATCGCAGGAGCCTGGGAGCTCATCACGCAGAGGTGCAATGTTTCCAGGAATGCTGATGCCACAGAGAAAAACATCACCCCAAGAGCAAAAAAAATGAGTTTTTGGAAAGACCTGCAATACGTGGATACTTGTAGCACAATCTAGATTTGGCAGCCGGGGTGGGGTGGGGGCTTCATCATGGCCGGGGCTTCGGGTGGTGCACAGAGGACGGAAATTAAAAAAACCCCTCTTGCCACCCAAATCGCCCCACTGGGGAAACAGGTTGTGGCCAACTCTGATGAGCACAGTTTAACATATATTGTGCGCCCAGACCTATTTGCCTCCGAATGGTATCAATTTCTTAAATCAAAAATCTACTCTCTAGGTTTAATAATTGAAGATCTCTGTATGCTGTCACCCAGAGAGATTCTGCAAACCTTAAAAAGCATACTTCTAGAACAGGAATACCGTATCTTGTTGGGGCAAGCAAATAAATCATGCTCACCCCTTTCTTTTGGAATAGTACCAGAACAGGGGCACATAGCCAAATATCTTGAACTATTAACTGAACCCCAACAGCGATGGATTATTACAAGGGCCAGATGCAATGCTTTTCCATCGGCCATTACAAAGGGTTGCTACCTATCTATCCCTCTCCAGGATCGGGTCTGTCCACACTGTAAAAACCAAGTGGAGACTCTTGCTCACATTATACTTGACTGTCTGAGATATGTGGGTATTAGGAATTTCTCTCCTGGGCTGGTCTTAGACAAACCTGAAGGAGACTCTGACAACTCTGTTGTGGAGCTTTTGTTAAATAATACAGAGGCCTCTTGGGAAAAGTAGCAAAATTTATTTTACAAGTGACAGAACTTTCTAAGTAACGTCCAATGCTAGATACAGTTTATCTGTCTGTGTTTTGAATGTACTTTTGATTTGTACTTCAGAAATGTCTGTAACGCTCTGGAGCCTATTTTAATATGCCTAATAAAGGTTGTTGTATTGTATTGTAGGTTGTGGCCACCTAGGCTGGAAGCCTAGTTGAAGCTGACTGGAGTCGACTCTACCCCCTGGAACAACCCCCCCCCCGGCCCCTCCCTCCTGCCCCAATGTGCTACCGGCCACCTGCACAGCGTTTGGGCCCTGGGCACTTCTGGGTCTGGGCACCACGGGGCTGTGCCTACCCAGAGGCGTACCAGCTCTCCCCACCGCAATAAGTGCCCCTCATGCCAGGGGGCAAACATGTCGGCGTGAGCTCCGCTGCTCCCTCGGCCCATTCGGCCCCCTCCCCATCCGGACTCGGCTGCTAATTTCTTATCCATCCTAAACTTATTCTCCTGCTTTGACAACATAAAACGCATCACTTATTAACTTAATCGGCATATCGAATTGTACTAATTGACGTATTTACAGCATTCGAAGATATGAAACGCCTTTAGTGTTCTACAAACAAAACTGTCAGTGTGCACAGAACTGCAAACTGCCGCGCTGTAGCACAGAGATCTCAGCGTCGGCTATCTGAGAAGCAGGGGAAATGACAGCAAATAAATATTGCAGTAAAGGGGGGGGGGGAAGTGTGTCGTTTAGACAGCCCCAATCGCAGCGTAGCTGGGTATCAAGTGAAAGTTCACAACGCCAAAGACACAACCCTGTTATGATTGACTGTCATCGGCATGTGTTAATCACAGGTGATGCTTTGAACATTTAGAGCAGGGGTGTCCAACTCTGGCGCTTCGGATGTTCATGGACTACAATTCCCACCAGCCCCTGCTGGCATGGCCATGCCAGCAGGGGCTGATGGGAATTGTAGTCCATGAACATCCGAAGCGCCAGAGTTGGACATCCCCGATTCAGACAATAAAATAAGCACCTGGGTGAAAACGTGTCTACAGAATTTTCTGTAAAATGTTTCATGCTGTATGTTTGGCAAGAGAAAATCTTAGCAAAAGCATTTCCCTGAGTCAAAAAACAGGGATGGGGGTTGGGGGGAGGAATCCATCTTCAGTGCTTTCCCCAAAAATGCCCCAATTTTCCCATCAGAAAAACCATCCTCAGTTTAAAAATAACAACCGGCCCTGCCCACGTTTCCCCGTCTCCCCCCATCACTTCGCACCTCCTGCAGCCGGCTGCCTTTGATCGCTCCCTGGTTGGGCTCTGTCAGTCTGAGCTTTCCACTGGCTGCCGGCGGGCCTCGGGCGGCACCGCAGGCTCGGCAAAGGAGCAGAGGCAGTTTTGCCGAGAAAAGTCCCCACGCAGCCGCATCAAGGCGCGCAACAGACACCTCCCCCACTTCAAAAGCCCCTGCCCAAAGGAGAGCTAAACTCCAGCCCGGTTGCATCTGACAGACCGACACGCTCCTCTAGGTCGAGGGTTGAGAGAAACCCAGTTGGAAGCAGCTAGAAGGGGAGGCCCCGAGAACGGCAGAGCAAAGCTCCGTGCGCGTGTAACCTCTCTCTGTGGGTTCTGTGGGGCAGAACTTGGAATGAGTTTGCAACAACAATTTTTAAAAACAAATGGTTTACTTTCTTAACACATAACATCAACATTTAACATCACACTTCAAGGTCCTGCTCAGGTTGCATTTTCAAGTCCTTCTAGTTACAGTCTACTGATACTGCCAATTCTTCTTTGCAAGTGGGTTGGCTCCTGAAGGTCATCAAGGGCTTGGTGAACAGGATTCAACATGATGAAGGTTTCCAGGAGAACTCTCACCCATGACAACCACAAAAAACCCTTAACAAGGTGTTAAGGGCTTATACAACCAAGGTCCGAGTCTGGTAGCCTCGTCTCCTCCAACTACATGAGGTCTGCTGCAGCCTCTTGCTGCTTTGAGTCTCCACCCCTTACTGGGTCAACCCATTCTGAGCATGGGGGTTACCCGCGGGCATCGGAAGCACAAATTCTGGGGAGGAGCCGTGGCTCCATGTCAGGGTATTTTCTTGGCATGCAAAAACATGCTAGGTTCGACCCCTCTCATTGCTGGTTAGAAAGAATCAGGCCGCAGGTGACGAAGAAAGCCTTTCTTCTCCTAAGACCCTGCAGAGCCAATATAGTAGGCAATACTGGCTTCCTTCGACAGACCAAGGGCATAAGGCAGCCGGGGAGGGGACGTGGCTCAGTGGCAGAGTCTCTGGCTGGCATGCAAAAGGTCCCATGTTCAACCCCCAGCGCCTCCAGTTAAAAGGATCAGGTCACGGCTGCTGCAAAAGACCTTCTTCCTCCTAAAATCTTGGAGGGCTGAGGCCAATTGGCATGCGATGGACCCCCTGGTCCGATTTCTCATGCCTGCCAAGGTGCCCACGTCCTCCGGCCCGGATCCAGCGTTCAGCGCAGACCAGTTTTTATCAGCACCCCCGCACCCCCCTCCCGGCGTCGCCAGGCAAACGGGCAGAGAAGCCTTGAGACGCAGCCAGTGTTTAAAACACCCTAATTAGATTGATCTCGACTCCGGCAGAGGCGGCCCCGAATACAGATTAATCCACGCCGGAGCTGGAGCTCTGGCGGCTGAGCCAGCGGGGGTCCCCTCGAATCCCACCATCCACCCCCCACCCCCACCCCCGTGTTTGTTGTGATTTTCTCCCCCCCCCACCACTTCACATTGCATTACAAGGATCTGCCTAGTGGGGGGGGGGAAGGGGGGTGGGTGGAGGGGAAGCTCTAGGAGACGAGGCTGGCAGCTCGAAGAAAAACAAACCTGTCCCTCCAAGAAAAACAAACCTGTCCCTCCAAAGGCAGACAAGCAGATCGCTGAGAACGGGCACAGCCCAAGGGAGGGAGGGAGGCCTTTGGGCAAAAGGCACGGAAGGAAATGCCAGCGAAGACCTTGGCACCAGCCTCCTTGATCTTCAGCAGGGCCCTGTGCCCTCCGTGCCAATCCATGACCCCCACCTCCCCATTTGTTATTTGTCAAGAACTCTATAATTCCCGAAGCCTAAAGAGAGCCCCAAATATTCCGAGAGACCCGTCTCATCCAGCACACTCTCTTTTTGAACTGTGACCATTCGGCAGACGAGACAGGTCTATCAAAACTAGGACAAAGAGGCTCAGAGACAGCTTCTACTCTAGAGCTGTGGCTATGCTGAACTCCACGGCTTCGTGGTGATGTGTTTGGGGCTGTGTAGGGATGGGTGGAGGAAGGGGAAAGGGAGGATGGGGTATGAGTCTGGAATTGTGTGCATCGAGGAATGCTGCTGTGAATTTCGTTGTGCGTGCACAAGGACAATAAAATGCTTATGCTTATATTGTCAGAGAGGAATGAGATCTTTGCTTCACTCCAGAGTCCGGAGGGTCCTCTTTGCCTACCGGAATTTGGGGCGGGGGGTGCCTCCTGGGGACAGACAGTCCCATGCAAGGGGTCTCTGGAGGCAGTGAGTGGCTCAGGGCAGCTGTTTCTCCCAAGCCCCGGGTCTCCCAATGAGCTGGCCATGCCCGCCTGTCGTCCCACAGATGTTTGTACTCACAATGGTGGGATCACCGCACAGAAACTGCGGCACACCAAAACAGGTTGGTGGCAGCACAGAGCCTTACACACACACACACAGACACACAAACACACACACCAGAACCCTCATAATTCGCAACCAATCACTACACACACACACACACACACACACACACACACACACAAGGAAACAACAGAACCCTCATAATTTGCAACCAATCACTCCAGTTCCAAGGCATTTGCATTTGGACAAAAGTTAATTATTTTTGAGACATGAAAAAGGCGACAGAGAAACAACAAAGAGACAACAAAGGCCGGCCGGGGCTCATTCCTTCCCTATTACATCAGACACCCGCCAGCACCTTTCAAAACCTCTCCAGATATACGCGGGGTGTGTGTGTGTGTGTGTGTTTTCAGCCTCAGTCCCATTAATAAAAGATGGTCTGGGAAAGGGAGGGGCCCGAGGACGATACTATACTGCCAGTTCTCGTGAGCTGCTCTAAGCAAGCTCCTACTGTGTAATTTCTGCATTTCTGATCTTTTCAATGCTTATGCTTCATTTCAGCCGTTCTCAGATTTCTGCAATCCCAGACCCCTCGCACTGATTAATGGATGCCCTGTGGACTGTACTGTAATCTGCCTTGACTCTCAGTGAGAAAGGTGGACTACAAATAACTTAAAAAAAATAAAAACCTACCCTCATCCATCAAAAAGTCATGTGTTAGTTGATGGATCCATTAGTCCCGCGGGTATGTGTTGAGCGCCGTCAAGTTGCTTCCAACTTATGATGACCCTACAAAGGAATGTCCTCTAAAATGTCCTACCGGTAACAGACTTGTTTAGGTCTGGATTCCGTGCCCCACGAAGAGAGACTTAGGGAGCTGGGGATGTTCAGTCTGGAGAAAAGGAGGTGAAGGGGTGACACAATAGCCATGTTTCAATATTTGAAGGGATGTCATCTTGAAGAGGGAGCAAGTGTGTTTTCTGCCGCTCCAGAGACTAGGACCAGGAGTAATGGGTTCAAAGTAAGGGAATAAGAGATTGGCAGATCTCCTTTGGGACAGGAGATCCACAATAGCAGGCAAGAGTTAAGGAGGCCTCTCAGTAAGAACCTGTGGAGCGAGCAATCTATCCAAGGGTGCCTAGAAGGGGCAGTCACCTAAGGGCTCAGAAATGGCCCCTTCAATGGCACCAGTGGAGAGTGAAAGGGGGGGGGGGGCTCACAGGGCCCCAGGAAAGGGATTTGGGCGTCTTAGTTGATAGTTCCATGGGAATGTCAACTCAATGCCTGGCAGCTGTGAAAAAGGCAAACTCTATGCTGGGGATCATTAGGAAAGGAGTTGATAATAAAACTGCAAGGATTGTCATGCCCTTATATAAAGCTGTGGTGCGACCGCACTTGGAGTACTGTGTTCAGTTCTGGTCGCCACATCTCCAAAAGGATATCGAAGAGATAGAAAAAGTGCAGAGAAGGGAAACGAGGATGATTGAAGGATTGGAGCACCTTCCTTATGAGGAGAGGCTGCAGCGTTTGGGACTCTTTAGTTTAGAGAGGAGACGTCTGAGGGGGGATATGATTGAAGTCTATAAAATTATGCCTGGGGTAGAAAATGTTGACACAGAGAAATATTTCTCTCTTTCTCACAATACTAGAACCAGGGGGCATTCGTTGAAAATGCTGGGGGGAAGAATTAGGACTAATAAAAGGAAACACTTCTTCACGCAACGTGTGATTGGTGTTTGGAATATGCTGCCACAGGAGGTGGTGATGGCCACTCACCTGGATAGCTTTAAAAGGGGCTTGGACAGATTTATGGAGGAGAAGTCGATCTATGGCTACCCATCTTGATCCTCCTTGATCTGAGACTGCAAATGCCTTAGCAGTCCAGGTGCTCGGGGGCAGCAGCAGCAGAAGGCCATTGCTTTCACCTCCTGCAGGTGAGCTCCCAAAGGCACCTGGTGGGCCACTGCAAGTAGCAGAGAGCTGGACTAGATGGACTTTGGTCTGATCCAGCTGGCTTGTTCTTATGTTCTTAGATTTGAAAATTGCAAAGGACATCATGTCGGGACAGGGGGAAAGGGGGCTGCTCTGCAGACACGGCCAAGGGTCCGGCGTGTCCCAGCTCTCGAGGCAAAAGAAGAGAAGCACCCAGTCCCAGTGCACAGGAAGCACCCGCACAGAGCCGCCCCAACCCCTAGCCATGCAGGTCGACGATCGCACGAGCACGTGAAGCTGCCCCAGGCTTGACCAGACTCTCAGACCATCGAGGTCAGTATTTCGTGCTCCGGCTGGTAGCACCTCTCCAGGGTCTCAGGTGTGAGGTCTTTCCCGTCACCTGCGGCCTGGTCCTTGGATGGAGACGCGGGGCATTCAACCTGAGACCTTCTGCACAACAAACAGGGGCTTTGCCACAGAGCCGCGGCCCACCCGACAGCCAAAAAGGTAAGGGTTGCTGAAGGAAACACCAAGGGAAGGGAAAGCTCTGCAAGGGCTATTTGACCTATTCAGAGCAACACTCCTCCCTGCCCCCCCCATGCCCCCCCCCCGCAGACACATAAAGCTGTCCTACACTGAGCGCAGGTGGACTCTTATCTGGTGAACTGGATTTGTTCGCCTGCTCCTCTACGTGAAGCCTGCCGGGTGACCTTGGGCCAGTCACAGTTCTCTCTGAACTCTCTCAGCCCCACCGACTTCACCAGGTGTCTGCTGCGGGCGGAGGAAGGGGAAGGAGTTTGTCAGCTCCCTTGAGCCTCCTTAGAGGAGAGAAAGGTGGGCAATGGTGGGATCCAAAAATTTTAGTAACAGGTTCCCACGGTGGTGGGATTCAAACTGTGGCATGGCGCCAATGGGGCTGGGCGGGGCACGACGGGGGTGTGGCCGGGCATTCCGTGGCAGGGCGTTCCTGGGCGGGGCTGTGGCAAGGATGCAGCCGCTGTGCCGGTCCTTGGGCGGGAAACGAATGCACGCAGGCGCACCTCCTGCTAGACTGCTTCAAGTTCTGCGCGCTACTGCTGAGAGGAGGGGCGCAACTAAGGCAAAAATCACGGGGCAAAACCACCCATTAGTAACCCCCTCTCGGCACACACAAACAATTAGTAACCTACTCTTGGGAACCTGTGAGAACCTGCTGGATCCCACCTCTGAAGGTGGGGGTATCAATCCAAACTCCTCTTCTTCCACTACTGACTCAGGCCTTCAGGGTCCCTCAAAGTCAGCACGGTCTACTCAGAGTGGCCTTGGCTCTGAGGCACAGAAAGGTCTTTCCCATCACCTCCCACCTAATCTTTACAACTGGAGGTGCCTGGGATTGAACTTGGATCCGTCTGCATGCTGAGAAGATGCTCCTTCAATGAGCCACCATCCCTTCCCAACATGCAACACTGCGGCCACGAGCCACAAGAGGGGCAGGGCAGCCGAGCTCCTCTTCCCAATCGACAGCAGCATCCAGGGCATTCCCCCGCCCCCCTCTCCTCTTGCCTGGGCCCACCAATCCCAACCAGGTCACATTCGGCCTCCCGCTCGAGTGTTTCCGATTCCTTTCCCTTTTTATTGCTCAACCCCAAGTATTTAGGCAATTAAAAATTAATTTCCTTCAAGCTACTTGACACCTTGATTCATTAAGCTTGCGACGCTGCCAGCAAGAGGCACAAAACGCCGGCCGGGGAGAGTCGCACGTTCCAGGTGAAGCGTCAGCTGAGCTGGTCACGGGGAGAGTTAAATAGGAAGGAGCCTGGATTCTGGACATCATCTCTCAGAGGGACACAAGGGGAGTCCGGCTGCAGGGACTCACTTAAGCCACCAGTGACCAGGCGATAAAACCCTCCCAATCTCTGATGTGCAGCAAGAGATGAACAGAGAGAAAAAGAGCCCTCCCCCTCCCCCAGGAAAACCAACGGGACCTGAACGTGCAAGAGGTCACATAGAAGAAGAAGAAGAAGGAGAAGGAGAAGGAGAAGGAGAAGGAGAAGGAGAAGAAGGAGAAGGAGGAGGAGGAGAAGAAGAAGAAGAAGAAGAAGAGGAGGAGGAGTTTGGATTTATATCCCCCCTTTCTCTCCTGTAGGAGACTCAAAGGGGCTGACAATCTCCTTTCCCTTCCCCCCTCACAGCAAACACCCTGTGAGGTAGGTGGGGCTGAGAGAGCTCCCAGAAGCTCTAACTAGCCCAAGGTCACCCAGCTGGTGTGTGTGGGAGCGTACAGGCTAATCTGAATTCCCCAGATAAGCCTCCACAGCTCAGGCGGCAGAGCTGGGAATCAAACCCGGTTCTTCCAGATTAGATACACGAGCTCTTAACCTCCTACGCCACTGCTGCTCCTTGTATGGGCTGGCACATACAACCGACAGCAGGCGTATTATGGGGGGGGGGGCATTGGTGGTTCCATACAGAATTCACACTGCACCCTACGAATGGTCCAAGGATCGTGCCATCCAAGGTGCCCACGATGTCATCCCCAACTGTAGCAGCCACCGTGAATGGCCCGGCTGACCCCAACTCTGCCGTCCCTACCTCATCAAAAGTACAGACTGCCGCGGTGGTTAAGAAGGCCCAGCAAAGACTGTCCTATCTGAGACTTCTAAGGAAACAGCAACTGAATGGAAAACTCCTGGTGTTCTTTTACCGCTGTGCTATACAGAGTGTCTTAACCTGCTGCATCTGTGTATGGTTCTCCAGTTGCACAGTGGCAGATAGGAAGGCGCTCCAAAGGGTGATCACTACTGCACAGAGGATTATCGGCTGCCCTCTCCCCTCCTTGGAAGAACTCTATCATTCCCAAAGCCTAAAGAAAGCCCAAAATATTCTGAGAGACCCGTCTCATCCGGCACACTCTCTTTTTGAACTGTTACCATCCGGCAGATGATACAGGTCTATCAAAACTAGGACAAAGAGGCTTAGAGACAGCTTCTACTCTAGAGCTGTGGCGATGCTGAACTCCGCGGCTTCGTGTTGATGTGTTTGGGGCTGTGCAGGGATGGGTGGAGGAAGGGGAAAGTGAGGGTGGGGTATGAGTCTGGAATTGTGTGCATCGAGGAATGCTGCTGTAAATTTCGTTGTGCGTGCACAACGACAATAAATGCTTATGCTTATGCTCAGCCCAGCCTCTTCGATGCCTGAAAGGGGAACAAGGAAGGAAGCACGAAGGGGTGAGGGGAAGGCAGAGAGGAAAATGAAGAACAACAGGGAAGAATAGAGTGAGAAGCACACGCAGGTAGACGCCTGGGCAACTGAGCTAAACTGCATTGTCGAAGGTTTTCACGGTCAGGATCATCGGAGTGTTGTGGGGTTTCCACCAGGCTGCATGGCTGTGTCTCAGCAGCATTTTCTCTGGACGTTTCGCCTGCATCTGTGGCGGGCATCTTCAGAGGCTGCCAAACTGCCGCACTGGAGATTCTCTGGCCCCCGGCGGGCAGGTGACCTTGCTTGCCAGGGGAGAGGTGTAAACAGAACAGGGTCTGCCATGACCACTAGTGCCGTGGTGGCGAACCTTTGGCACTCCAGATATTATGGACTACAATTCCCATCAGTCCCCAATTGGCCATGCTGGCAGGGGCTGATGGGAATTGTAGTCCATAACATCTGGAGTGCCAAAGGTTTGCCTACACAGTGAGAGCAGAGGATGCTCTAGTGAGAGCAAAGGATGCTCTAGCAGTTCTCTGTGGTGGGTATGAACACTGCCTTACGCTGAATGGTGCATCAGGAAAGCTACAGATTTTTTTCCTTTCACGGCACCTGATCTTTAGCTGGAGCTGCTGAGGACTGAACCTGGGATTTTTGGGCGCTGAGCAGATGTGGCGCCATCGAACGAGGGGCCCTCCCCACCGCGTGACAGCTGTGGAGGATCTGAGCCACCCATGGCTTTGTTTCCAGCCTCATGGGGAGAGAAAGAGACTCTGGACAACAGCGTCAGAGGACCAGGGACCGAAGGGACGCTCGTGTGGGGGCCAGCCACTGTGGAAGGGTGTGTTTGGAAGCCCCCTCCCAATTTTCTGCAAGAGAGCAGGTTGTTTTCTGACCGTTGCCGCTCCCCAGCAAGGCCGGCCCCCACCCCCACTTCCTCTAAATGTTATTTAGCCGCCCGGATCAACTGCCGCAGCAAAGCCGTTGCCTCCGGTGGTCGGTCGTCCTCTGCAGAAGTGCTCCTCCCTCAGCGCCTGCCGGGCCTCAACTTCTACGGGGATCCTAATCCTTCATCAAGAAGATTACAACAAGCCCACTAATCCGAAAACAAACAGCCCCAGCGCTGGGCAGAATTAGACTTCTGGCTCGGCGCTAATTTCGATCATTAGCTCGCCATCACCTGCGGCAGTTCTTGATTCCTCCTCCCACCCTCATCCGAAGGTGCGTTTAATGGGGGGACGCGAGGGGACGTTTCCACATGTGGCTGCGGAGCTGGGCTGGCCGGCCTGCTTTCCCTGTGGCCTGAGGCTGGATCGGCCGGAAAGGAATTGCCAAGGCTCTGGGCAGACGTACGACGTCACTGGTTAAACCATGCCGAGGCCAAGTGCGTTAAGAGGCAAGGCCAACAAATGGGGGGAGGGGGGGGAAGAAGGGCAAACGTGTTCACCACAAGGACAGGCACGGTGCCGGGAAGGAGGGACAAACAAGACACGAGGGAATAAGACGGACCATTGCGGGGCGGTCCTGTGATGGAGAGATTCTATTGCTGAAGTAAGGAAATCACACAAGGGTGGTGAAGGGCTTTGATCCCAGGAAAGGCCATTCAAATTTGACCAGTAGAATTCAAAAGTTAAGAACATAAGAACATAAGAACTAGCCTGCTGGATCAGACCAGAGTCCATCTAGTCCAGCTCTCTGCTACTCGCAGTGGCCCACCAGGTGCCTTTGGGAGCTCACATGCAGGAGATGAAAGCAAAGGCCTTCTGCTGCTGCTGCTCCCGAGCACCTGGTCGACTTCTCCTCCATAAATCTGTCTAAGCCCTTTTTAAAGCTATCCAGGTTAGTTAAGATTTACGTCATGGCAGGGTGGAGTTTTCCAGGGAAGGTGAAAACAAAGGATTTAGGATCCCATCTGAGAGGTTTGACTAGGAAGCATCTCTCTACCAGGGGCTCCTGGGAGAGAGGACAATGACATTAAAAAGGAACTTTTTTTGCTAAGAGAACTGTGCTAAGATTTTGTTATTTTCACTTGAAATAAAAGCTTATGAAACTTAGCAGGCTGGAGTGCTGGATGGGAAAAGAATCCACAAACGATTGCCGGATGGCAACCCTCAATCCAAGGGCAAGATCGTGGCAGGTCCCAGCCCAGATCCACAGCAGTTGCATGCTCGTGGCCAAGAGGATCACCAGGCAAACTCCGCCTCTCTCTCGCTCTCCCCCCCAGCATGCACCTACATAAAACTGTTGAACATCGCAGTGAAGAAGAAGAAGAAGAAGAAGAAGAAGAAGAAGAGTTTGGATTTACATCCCCCCTTTCTCTCCTGCAAAAGACTCAAAGGGGCTTACAATCTCCTTGCCCTTCCCCCCTCAAAACAAACCCCCTGTGAGGTAGGTGGGGCTGAGAGAGCTCCGAGAAGCTGTGACTAGTCCAAGGTCACCCAGCTGGCGTGTGTGGGAGTGCCCAGGCTAATCTGAATCCCCCAGATAAGCCTCCACAGCTCAGGCGGCAGAGCTGGGAATCAAAGCTGGTTCCTCCAGATTAGATACACGAGCTCTTAACCTCCTATGCCACTGCTGCTCCACAGTGGATGGGGGAGGGGCAGGGGCTCAGTGGCAGAACATCAGCCGGCCTTCAGGAGGTCCCAACTTCAGTCCCCGGCATGTCCAGTTGAAAGGGATGACCCTGGGAAGCGCCTGCCAGTCAGAGAGGAACCCAAGCGCCTCTTTCAGTCTCAGGGGGCTTCATGCGATACCAGCCGGTGGCTCCGGAGGGGACTTCTGGACACCACGGACCCAAGGGGCGCTAGATGGGGGGGGGGACACCCACGTTTCTTCCCATGTTGTGCTCCACAAAGAATTCCCACTGACATGTCCGACGCACCAAGAGGGACTTCCTGTGGAGTCAAGCCGGTGAGTCATGGTAGAAGAACAGAAGAGTTTGGTGTATTGTCGAAGGCTTTCGTGGCCAGAATCACTGGGGTGCTGTGTGGTTTCCGGGCTGTATGGAGAGAGAATGCTTCTAGAACACGGCCACACAGCCCGGAAACCACACTGCACCCCGGAAGAGTTTGGCTTTCTACCCCACCTTTCTTTCTTGTGAGGAGTATCAAAGAAGCTTCAACAGTCCTTAAGAACATAAAAACTAGCCTGCTGGATCAGACCAGAGTCCATCTAGTCCAGCATTCTGCTACTCGCAGTGGCCCACCAGGTGCCTTTGGGAGCTCACATGCAGGATGTGAAAGCAATGGCCTTCTGCTGCCGCTGTTGCTCCTGAGCACCTGGTCTGCTAAGGCATTTGCAACCTCAGATCAAGGAGGATCAAGATTGGTAGCCATAGATCGACTTCTCCTCCATAAATCTGTCCAAGCCCCTTTTTAGCTGTAAGGGAGGCAAAAAAGGATTATGAGGAACGCATGGCTGCGAACATCAAGACCAGCAACAAACAGTTCTTCAAGTACATCAAAAGCAGGAAGCCAGCAAGGGAAGCGGTAGGCCCGTTAGATGACAAAGGAACAAAGGGTGTGCTAAAAGATGGCAGGGAGATTGCAGAGAAGCTGAATGAATTCTTTGTATCTGTCTTTTCACCCAAGAGGAGGTGAGGAACATTCCTGCACCTGAACCTAAAGCTTCTTAGGAGGCTTAATCCGAGGAACTAGCTTAAGATAGAGATAGACAAGCGAAGAAGTTCTGGCAGCCATTGATAAACTAAATGTTACTTCAAATCCCCTGGCCCAGATTGGCCAGTATCTACCCAAGAGTTCTTAAAGAGCTCAAGCATGAAATTGCTGATCTTCTCTACTCTTTAATATGCAACTTAACCCCTGAAATCAGGCTCCATCCCCTGAAGACTGGAAGATGGCCAATGTCACACCAATCTTTAAGAAAGGATCTAGGGGGACCCGAAATTACATAGGCTGCAGTCAGTTTCGACATCTGTTCCTGGTAAATTAGTAGAATCTGTCATTAAAGATAAAATTATAAAACATGTAGAAAAGCAAGACCTGCTGAGAAAGAGTCAGCATGGCTTTTGCAGAGGCAAATCCTGGGGTTCTTACAAAACTTACTAGAGTTCTTTGAGGGTGTAAACAGGCATGTGGACAGGGGTGAACCGGACATTGTCTACTTGGATTTCCAAAAGGCTTTTGACAAAGTTCCTCACCAGAGACTGTTGAGAAAACTCAGCAATGAAGGAATAAGAGGGGAAGTCCTCCTACATGGATTAAAAACTGGTTGAGAAACAGGAAACAAAAGAGTGGGTGTAAAATGGGAAGTTCTCACAATGGAGAGATGTCGGGAGTGGTGTCCCCCAAGGATCCGCTGGGACCAGTGCTCTTTAACCTATTCATAAATGAGACCTGGAAGTAGGGTGGGTAGCGTGGTGGCCAAGTTTGCAGGATGATACCAAATTATGTAGGGTGGTGAGAACCACAAAGCGATTGGCGTAAGAGCTCCAAGCGGACCTTGATAAATTAGGTGAGTGGGCTCAGAAATGGCAAATGCAGTTCAATGTAAGCAAAATGTAAAATGATGCACATAGCAAAAAATCCAAACTTCACATACACGCTTACAGGGGTCAGTGCGCTATCAGTCACAGGCAGACCAGGAAAGGGATTTAGGCGCCTTAGTTGATAGTTCCATGGGAATGTCAACCTCAATGCATGGCAGCTGTGAAAAAAGGCAAACTCTATGCTGGGGATCATTAGAAAAGGAATTCGATAATAAAACTGTGTAAAAGATTGTCATGCCCTTATATAAAGCAGTGGTGCGACCAAGCACATGGATTACTCTGGGATCAGAAATCAGTTCTGGTCGCCGGGTGATCTCAAAAGGATATTGAGGAGATAGAAGGAGAGAAGGGTAACAAGGATGATGACTGGAGCACCTTCCCTATGAGGATAGGCAGCGCTGGGGACCTCCTTTAGTTTGGAGAGGAGGCGGCTGGAGGGGGGATAAGTGATTGAAGTCTACAAAATTATGCATGGGGTGGTAGAAAATGTTGACAGGAGAGAACTTTTTCTCTCTTTTCTCACAATACTTAGAACCAGGGGGCATTCATTGAAAATGCTGGGGAAGAATTAGGACTAACTAAAAGGAAACACTTCTTCTCACGCTAACGTGGTGATTGGTGTTTGGAATATGCTGCCACAGGAGGTGGTGATGGCCACTAACCTGGATAGCTTTTAAAAGGGGCTTGGACAGATTTATGGAGGAGAAGTCGATTTATGGCTACCAATCTTGATCCTCCTTGATCTGAGATTGCAAATGCCTTAACAGACCAGGTGATCGGGAGCAACAGCCGCAGAAGGCCATTGCGTTCACATCCTACATGTGAGCTCCCAAAGGCACCTGGTGGGCCACTGCGAGTAGCAGAGAGCTGGACTAGATGGACTTTGGTCTGATCCAGCTGGCTTGTTCTTATGTTCTTATGAGAACAGGACGGCCGCAGCAGACGAAGCTGCGGGGAAGGGGGTTGGCAGTATCATTATAAGGGACTTCCCGCCCTGTGGAATCCTCTGCCACAGAAGGGGCTCACTGTCCCGTAGCAGAGACTCAGATGGGAACAGCCCCTAACCGAGGGTCCCCAAAAAGCATCCATTTGGACCGCCAGCTGGGACGCTGGGCCCATGCAGCTTGGATTTAGATCTCCATGTTTCTCTCCTGTAAAGAGAGTCAAGGGGGCTTACAAACTCCTTTTCCCTTCCTCTCCCCACAACAAATACCTTGTGAGAGCAGGTGGGGCTGAGAGAGTTCAGAGAAAACTGGGACCATACCCTTTTCAGGATAAAGATGAACACCAGACTTGAGAATTCATCCGCCATTTCCTGCAATACTAGAACCAGGGAGCATTCATTGAAAATGCTGGGGGGAAGAATTAGGACTAATAAAAGGAAACACTTCTTCACGCAACGTGTGATTGGTGTTTGGAATATGCTGCCACAGGAGGTGGTGATGGCCACTCACCTGGATAGCTTTAAAAAGGGCTTGGACAGATTGATGGAGGAGAAGTCGATCTATGGCTTCCAATCTTGATCCTCTTTGATCTGTGATTGCAAATGCCCTAGCAGACCAGGTGCTCAGGAGCAGCAGCAGCAGCAGAAGGCCATTGCTTTCACCTCCTGCCTGTGAGCTCCCAAAGGCACCTGGTGGGCCACTGCGAGTAGCAGAGTGCTGGACTAGATGGACTCTGGTCTGATCCAGCAGGCTAGTTCTTATGTTCTTATGTTCTAGAATGCTCCCTTTGGGTCCCTAGTTCTGTGTTCGGGTCCCTACCTAGTTCTGTCCCCAAGGAACGAGGATCCGAGCAGAGCAATCGAGAACAAGGACAGTTCAGGAAATGACGGCTGAATTCCCAAATCTGGCGCAATGTTTATGTTGAAAAAAGGTATAGGCCAAGGTCACCCAGCAGGGTTTGTGTGCAGGAGGGAAGAAACAAATCTATTTCACAAGATAAGAGCCCCGCTACTCATGTGTAGGAGTGGGGAATTGAACCTAGTTCTCCAGATCAGAGTTCACCGTTTTAAACCACTACCCTCCGCTGGCTCTCTCCCACGCTAAACACAATCTCTATCAATACAAATCTCTATACAAATGAATTAATGCACCTGAACGTTAAAAAAAGGGAGCTCATAATATCACAGGCCCTTTTCTTTCTGGCACCTGACATTTCAAAGAACAGAAATTTGGTATTTGAATGTGGAAGAAGAAGAAGAAGAAGAAGAAGAAGAAGAAGAAGAAGAAGAAGAAGAAGAAGAAAAAGAAGAAGAAGAAGAGGAGGAGGAGGAGGAGGAGGAGGAGGAGTTTGGATTTATATCCCCCCTTTCTCTCTTGCAGGAGACTCAAAGGGCCTGACAATCTCCTTGCCCTTCGCCCCTCACCACAAACACCCTGTGAGGTGGGTGGGGCTGAGAGAGCTCCGAGAAGCTGTGAATAGCCCAAGGTCACCCAGCTGGTGTGTGTTGGAGTGCACAGGCTAATCTGAATTCCCCAGATAAGCCTCCACGGCTCAGGCGGCAGAGCGGAGAATCAAACCCGGTTCCTCCAGATTAGATACACGAGCTCTTAACCTCCTACACCACTGCTGCTCCCCTTCCAAACCAAAGCAAACAGTCACCAGAACGTGTCAAAACTCAAACTGGAGTCCTGAAAAGTGTGCTCAGAGTTTAAAAAGCCAAAAGTCAGGGTCTGAATTTTAAACAATCGAATTTGAATGGCCACAGGCAGATTTCCATATGGAAACGCGCGCCGAGCTTCGGCTGAACTCCACAGCAACCAATTAGCCATTTATGGAAGCGGCCGCTAACTGAGCCTTCCAGGAGGACACAACCCAAAACTCAGGCCGAGCCGACGGCGGAGCCAGAAGCACTGAACACGGCGCCCAATTCTGCCCGTGCCAGGCGAGCGTCACCTGCCCACCCAAACCACCTGCCCTTGCAATACTGATAGCAGCATGCCAGAGGCAGGGCGGAAGAGCCTCTTAAAGCCATTAACGCAAGCTGGTGCTCAACAGCATGGATACAATCCAGTAGAACCTGGAAAAAATCCATTTGAAAACAAGATGACGGTGGCACTTCAGACTTTGGGTGCAAGTGAAATAGAGCCTCCACAATGCCCTACTCTCCATGGGCAGGATTGTACCCCCACATACACTAACACACCGATTCCTGCCTCAAAGAGGAGTCTGTCTCGCACCGATTCCTGCCTCAAAGAGGAGTCTGTCTTGCACCAATTCCTGCCTCAAAGAGGAGGCTGTCTTGCACCGATTCCTGCCTCAAAGAGGAGGCTGTCTTGCACCGATTCCTGCCTTAAAGAGGAGGCTGTCTCGCACGACTCCGGAAGGAAGAGGGCTCCTCCCCTCCTGTCCCCTACTTGACAGCCCCTTGACCCCTGCAGGGCACCGCCCTCCTTTCAGCCTGTCCCCCTGGTATTCCAGAGGCAGCGCTCGGTTTGCAGCTGTACAACCTGGAAAAACCATAACACCCTAGTGAAGTGGTGGCGAACCTATGGCACGGGTGCCAGAGGTGGCACTCAGAGCCCTCTCTGTGGGCACGCGTGCACAGAGTTCATCATGTGATAATAGTGTAATTATTTATTTATTTATTTATTTTATTTATTATTCTACTTTTATACCGCCCTCCCCCGAAGGGCTCAGGGCGGTTTACAACAGTGATAAGACAATAAATATTAAAACAATTTAAAAGCAGCATCCAATTTCTGTATCAATTAAAATAAAGATGGCGTCCCGCTATTAAAACTCCTACAAAGGGAACAGCGGGTTGTAGCTGTTTCCGGGCACCCCTATCAGCGGCTGGACTCTCCAAAAGCCCGGCGGAATAACTCAGTCTTACAGGCCCTGCGGAATTCATTAAGGTCCCGCAGGGCCCGGACAGTTGGTGGGAGAGCATTCCACCAAACAGGGGCCAGGGCCGTAAATGCCCTGGCCCTAGTGGAGGCCAGCCGCATCATAGAGGGGGCGGGGATCACAAGCAGATTGGCCTCTGCCGAACGCAGAGACCGACGTGGGACATATGGGGCCAGACGGTCTCTTAGGTACGAAGGTCCCAGATTATTAGGAAGATTATTAGCATTAAACCGAAGACCTAGTTTATTTATTTTATTTATTTATTATATTTTTTAGACCGCACTCCCCAGAAGGCTCAGGGAAGCAGTGAAGTTTTGGGGAAGCAGTGTAGGTAACCCTGTTAAGCGCTGTTAAACCCCACTGATTTTCATGGAAAGAACGAAAGCATGATCCTTTACCTGGGAGTAAGCTCGGTTGCTGGAAGTGGGGTTTGCTTCTGAGTAAACCCTCCTAGGGTCGTGATTCACCTGTTCGAAGCGTTACGCAGTTGCTTCGAAGTAAAGCTACCGACTACCACCAAGCTTACTCCCGAGTAACGCACGCCTTGGAGCCAACCGTTTTTTCTAAACTAAAACCTCAGCATTCAGGTTAAGTTGCCGTGTTGGCACTTTGTGATAAATAAGTGGGTTTTGGGTTGCAGTTTGGGCACTCAGTCTCGAAAAGGTTTGCCATCACTGCCCTAGTGATTCCGGCCGTGAAAGCCTTTGACAATATAATGTACTTCACTGCATATATTTCACAGAGCTCCGTAAAGAAAAAAGGCGGCTAACAAACGTTTCAATTAAAACAAACGCAACAGTGGCAGACGATCGCACCCAGACAATCCAAGAGGTGTCTTGGGGGGGCATTGTTTTCAGAGGTGCCAAAAAGAAGCAGCCCCTCAGAAGCCGAGGGAGCCCCCACAACCCCGTCCCCTTTCCTTATCTGCAAGCTCCACCCGGCCCATCCAAGCAGCTGGTAAAACAGATAACGCCGTCTCCAATCCAACTCCGCTACACAAAGGAGAACCGCGGTGGCCGAATCAGCAGCTCAGATCATCCGGAGACTACAGATCTTTGCGGAGCGCAGCGCCACTGGGGGAGAGGGCGGGCTGAGGGAAGCCGAGGGAAGCCGAGGGAAGAAAGAACCGCAGCGACCGGCAGCACTCGGCGCCTCTGATGCCCGATGTTCACGCCACACTCCAGTGCTCAGAGCCAGGCAAAGAACACTGTTTTGGAGGTGACATTTGCAGTTGGCTCATTACTCTTTTCAAAAGAGTTTGGCATCAAAGAGACAGCTTCAAACGACAGGCTCACGTGCGCATATGCAGGAGCTAATTAGCCACCATGCCGGTAGTCGGGCTGCCCAGGAGTCGCTGGGAGAGAGCGCATCCTTGCTTGCGCTCACGGCACAAGTCTTTTTATGTATGCTGGGGGGCGGGGGGGGGGGGGGCGGAAAAGCACGACGCTGGACTGATCCAAGCTTTTTCGTTTCGGAGGGCCCCCCTCCCTTGGAGGCCAGCTTTGATTCCATCCTACCTTCGTGCTCCTTCTCCGAGGTGCCGACCTTCTTGACTTTCTTTGGAGACTTCATGAACAGTGGGAAGATGGTCCTCAGGCCAAGAATGTCCACAAACTTGTGGCAGTTGTCTGCCCCCTCCGGCCCGATCATGGCGTGATCCAGGACTTTCAAGGCGCTGCTTCTGGAGATTTTCTTCTCCCTGCAAAAGAAGACTTTGTTAATGGGAGTCAGTGTGGAGGAATTGGGTTCAGGGGCTACTGGACTAAGACCACAGGCCCCCGGTTCAGAACCCTGGTCAGCCACAGAAATCCATGGAGATTCCCCGCCCCCCCGCCCTCCTTTTCCCTTCAGTAGCATGGATGGGTCCCACTGTGCAGGTTTTTAGATCCTTACTTGCTGTATTACCGACAACTATTATACAGTTTCTTTACAATCTGGGAATTGTAGTCCATAACATCTGGAGTGCCAAAGGTTCGCCGCCACTGCCCTAAGTTGAAGGAAGGAAGGAAGGAAGGAAGGAAGGAAGGAAGGAAGGAAATGCTCGCCAAACAATGCAAATCAAGTAATTTGGCAGGGGGTGAGTGTTGAATCCCAACTTCCTGGAACCAAATCCCAATTTCCTGGAACCAAATCCAGCTATTGCTCATTTCAGTGATTTGGCAAACTCTCTTCCAATCACATAACTATTCCCAGTGCTAGTCTTAGAGAGAGAAACAGCATCCTAAATGGACTCGTGATGAATCAAAGGCAACGTTTCAGAATGGAACGTTGACTAGCGAGTTGTGGGTTGTATGGGCGTGTTCTCCGGATGTTTTGCCTGCATCTGTGGCTGGCAGATCCTGTGAAGATGCCAGCCACAGATGCAGGTGAAACGTCGGGAGAAAATGCCACTGGAACATGGCCACACAGCCCAGAAAACCCACAACATGCTAGAGCACAGGTGTCAAACTCACGACCCCCCAGATGTTATGGACTACAGTTCCCATCATCCCCTGCCAGCATGATGCTGGCAAGGGATGATGGGAACTGTAGTCCATAACATCTGGAGGGCCACGAGTTTGACACCTATGCGCTAGAGATTCCGGCTGTAAAAGCCTTTGACAATACATAGAATGTTGAGTTATTCTTTCCATGATATTCTGGGGAAGTTTCAGTCTTATTGTCCTTGGATACCCAAGGCGGGGCCAGCTTTCCTTCTGAGAACTAGGTACTCTAGACCAGAGGTGTCAAACATGCAGCCCGGAGAACAGATTCAGCCCCTTGAGGGGGCTTATCAGGCCTGTAATCCAGCTGAGGCAACCCTCCCCCTCAAGGCAGCTTCTCCACCCTGCTGTGGGATCACCAATCCAGGGACCCCCCTAAGTGCCATTCTGGGGCCAGCCGAGGCAGCCACCCCCACACCTCGGGCCCGGCCCAACCAAGTTACATTTATGTCATATCTGGTCCTCCAAACAAATGAGTTTGACTCTCCTGCTGTAGACTTTCCAAGAGCGTTTGGGACTCTTTAGTTTGGAGAGGAGACGTCTGAGGGGGGATATGATTGAAGTCTATGAAATTATGCATGGGGTAGAAAATGTGGACAGAGAGAAATTTCTCTCTCTTTCTCACAATACTAGAACCAGGGGGCATTCATTGGAAATGCTGGGGGGGAAGAATTAGGACTGATAAAAGGAAACACTTCTTCACGCAATGTGTGATTGGTGTTTGGAATATGCTGCCACAGGGGGTGGTGATGGCCACTCACCTGGATAGCTTTAAAAGGGGCTTGGACAGATTTATGGAGGAGAAGTCGATTTATGGCTCCCAATCTTGATCCTCTTTGATCTGAGATTGCAAATGCCTTAACAGACCAGGTGATCGGGAGCAACAGCCGCAGAAGGCCCTTGCTTTCACCTCCTGCATGTGAGCTCCCAAAGGCACCTGGTGGGCCACTGCGAGTAGCAGAGAGCTGGACTAGATGGACTCTGGTCTGATCCAGCTGGCTTGTTCTTATGTTCTTAAGAGGCTTGGAACGGATATGTTTTAAGAACTCTACGGATACAATGCCGGAATACCCCAGGATCTGCCCCTGGAGAAAATATTTTAAAAAACTCAAAAATTTGGGGAACCACTGAAAAATATCTCCTGCTAACTTTTTTGCTCGTTGAGATTGAGAAAAGTACTTCTTAAAGCAAGGTTTTCATCATACAACTTGAGCATGCACAAACACACGCGCGCACACGCACGCACACGCACTGTGCAGCATGGAAAAGTCTGAGGATTTCCCACATTTTCCCAGAGGAAAAATAAAAAAAAATCCTGAATGATACCAGAAAAAAAAAGAACTTGTAATTTTTCCCTCTTAAGCATGAGTGAAATAAAAAAACAAGGCTTTACACAAAAATATAGTATGAAAAATTTTATGTAAGGTAATCTACAACGTTAGATAATGACAATTCTCGCTGTAAACATATGCAACGTTGACAAGAATTATTTTCTGCAATTATTATGTCTTCGCAGACAATACATTATTAAAGACTTCAGTGATTTCACTGATATAAAGTTTAATTTAATATCCAATTATGCTGGTAGTCCTACCTCTTATTACTGTTATGAGAGCGTTTCCATCCAAACACACACTTTCTCTCCTCTACTGCAAAATGCATTTACTATCTTCAACATTTGTTTTTCCTGCCTCTCAAATGGCAAGGAAAAATTACAGATCCACATGCTAGGGCAGTGCAGGATTTTAGCAGGTTGCACGCCTCCCTCAAGGACTGGGTACTTGCAAATTTTCTTATTGAAAACAAAGACATTTACACTTTTTAATGGCATGCATTATTACATACATATGCAAAAAAATTACAATGTAATATGCCAATTAAGTCGTAAAAGACGTCTTCTATTTTTTTAAAACTGTAAAAGCAGTTTTGGTTTAATAGGGAAGCAAGTACAACATATAGTTAATGTTTTCCCCAAAATGGCCCTCCAAAATGATCCAGATCTACTCCTGTGGCATATAATCTAAAAGAAAAACAGACCCCCAGAGGTCCGCTCCGTGCAGAAGAATACACATACATCTGTTGCATAATTCCTGCACAATTTGCCTTCTAACGGCTGACTTTGCAGAGACCTTAAAGCACCGGCTGGAGAAGAGGATTATGGGACAGAACTCGCTCATCTCAGCTGCTCGGCCAGAAAAGTCTTGGTCCAAAGAGCAAATGAGCTTGTGCAAGGAAGGCGGGTGGGAGGGGCTTTCTCACAAGAGAAACTAGAATGAAACGCCCCAGTCTTGGCAGTTCCCCTCCAAACCTTTTCCCCGTTTTATCAGCAGGTGCAAAAAGAGTTGGCCCTTGCAGGGGTTCAGAGGAGCAAACTCTAATCTGGAGAACTGGGTTAGATGAGCGGCAGACTCCACATGAGCGGCAGACTCTTGTCTGATGATTCAGATTTGTTTTTACCCTCCTACATTCCTGCTTGGTGACCTTCAGACAGTCCAGGGGCGTATCTGCCAGAGGGACATGGGGTATCACGTGTCCCCAGGCACACGTCATCTAATCACATGGGGGGGGGGGCGCCAGGGCCAGGTTGTGCTCACCGGCTCCGGGTTGTAGACCTGGACGCCAGCTCCGGCTCCAAGAAGTAGACCTGGGCGCCTGGTGTGTGTGTGTGTGTGTGTGTGTGTGTGTGTGTGTGTGAGAGAGAGAGAGAGAGAGAGAGAAATTCAGATTTTGCCCCCAGACTGCATTTGCCCTAGATACGCCTCTGAGCCAATCACAGTTCTCTGTGAACTCTCTCAGCCCCACCTCCCTCACAAGTTGTCTGTTGTGGGGAGAGGAAGGGAAAGGAGCTTGTAAGCCACTTTGAGACCCCTTATAAGATAGGAAAGTGGGGTATAAATCCAAACCCTTCTTCATAGTTGCTATGTGTAATTTGCCTTGAGTCCCTATGAGAAAGACAGACTACAAACAACATCAAAAATAAAAATAAAAGCGCAGTATTGTCGACTGAGAGGTCTCAGGTTGAGTTCTTTTACATTAGAAGAAGAAGAAGAGTTTGGATTTATATCCCCCTTTCCCTCCTGCAGGAGACTCAAAGGAGCTGACAATCTCCGCGCCCTTCCCCCCCCTCACAACAAACACCCTGTGAGGTGGGTGGGGCTGAGAGAGCTCCAAAAAGCTGTGACTAGCCCAAGGTCACCCAGCTGGCGTGTGTGGGAGTGCACAGGCTAATCTGAATCCCCCAGATAAGCCTCCACAGGTCAGGCGGCAGAGCGGGGAATCAAACCCGGTTCCTCCAGATGAGATACATTACCTGCTGCACAGTCCTTTTTTAACTGGAGATGCCGGGAACTGAACCTGGCACCTTCTGCATGCCCAACAGAGGCTCAGCCACTGACCCCTGCTCCCTCCCCTACAACAGGCAAGCATCGAGCGTGTTCCAGAAGCATAGTGCCACCACATAAAAGGCCCTGTCTCTAGTAGCCACGCACCTGCCTCTATTTTTAAAATAAAGTTTAATAATAATTTGAAAAATCACAATCCCATAAAATAAAACACCCAAACAGCCCACCCTCCTCCTGCTGAACAAAATAAAGAACATAAGAACATAAGAACTAGCCTGCTGGATCAGACCAGAGTCCATCTAGTCCAGCTCTCTGCTCCTCGCAGTGGCCCACCAGGTGCCTTTGGGAGCTCACATGCAGGAGGTGAAAGCAATGGCCTTCTGCTGCTGCTGCTGCTCCTGAGCACCTGGTCTGCTAAGGCATTTGCAATCACAGATCAAAGAGGATCAAGATTGGTAGCCATAAATCGGCTTCTCCTCCATAAATCTATCCAAGCCCCTTTAAAAGCTATCCAGGTTAGTGGCCATCACCACCTCCTGTGGCTGTATATTCCAAACACCAATCACACGTTGCGTGAAGAAGTGTTTCCTTTTATTAGTCCTAATTCTTCCCCCCAGCATTTTCAATGAATGCCCCCTGGTTCTAGTATTGTGAGAAAGAGAGAAAAATGTCTCTCTGTCAACATTTTGTACCCCAGGCATAATTTTATAGACTTCCATCATATCCCCCCTCAGACGTCTCCTCTGTGGGGGGGGGGGGGGGTGGGAGGGGGGGGGGGTGGGGGGGGGGGGGGGTGGGGGGGGGGGGGGGTGGGGGGGGGGGGGGGTGGGGGGGGGGGGGGGTGGGGGGGGGGGGGGGTGGGGGGGGGGGGGGGTGGGGGGGGGGGGGGGTGGGGGGGGGGGGGGGTGGGGGGGGGGGGGGGTGGGGGGGGGGGGGGGTGGGGGGGGGGGGGGGTGGGGGGGGGGGGGGGTGGGGGGGGGGGGGGGTGGGGGGGGGGGGGGGTGGGGGGGGGGGGGGGTGGGGGGGGGGGGGGGTGGGGGGGGGGGGGGGTGGGGGGGGGGGGGGGTGGGGGGGGGGGGGGGTGGGGGGGGGGGGGGGTGGGGGGGGGGGGGGGTGGGGGGGGGGGGGGGTGGGGGGGGGGGGGGGTGGGGGGGGGGGGGGGTGGGGGGGGGGGGGGGTGGGGGGGGGGGGGGGTGGGGGGGGGGGGGGGTGGGGGGGGGGGGGGGTGGGGGGGGGGGGGGGTGGGGGGGGGGGGGGGTGGGGGGGGGGGGGGGTGGGGGGGGGGGGGGGTGGGGGGGGGGGGGGGTGGGGGGGGGGGGGGGTGGGGGGGGGGGGGGGTGGGGGGGGGGGGGGGTGGGGGGGGGGGGGGGTGGGGGGGGGGGGGGGTGGGGGGGGGGGGGGGTGGGGGGGGGGGGGGGTGGGGGGGGGGGGGGGTGGGGGGGGGGGGGGGTGGGGGGGGGGGGGGGTGGGGGGGGGGGGGGGTGGGGGGGGGGGGGGGTGGGGGGGGGGGGGGGTGGGGGGGGGGGGGGGTGGGGGGGGGGGGGGGTGGGGGGGGGGGGGGGTGGGGGGGGGGGGGGGTGGGGGGGGGGGGGGGTGGGGGGGGGGGGGGGTGGGGGGGGGGGGGGGTGGGGGGGGGGGGGGGTGGGGGGGGGGGGGGGTGGGGGGGGGGGGGGGTGGGGGGGGGGGGGGGTGGGGGGGGGGGGGGGTGGGGGGGGGGGGGGGTGGGGGGGGGGGGGGGTGGGGGGGGGGGGGGGTGGGGGGGGGGGGGGGTGGGGGGGGGGGGGGGTGGGGGGGGGGGGGGGTGGGGGGGGGGGGGGGTGGGGGGGGGGGGGGGTGGGGGGGGGGGGGGGTGGGGGGGGGGGGGGGTGGGGGGGGGGGGGGGTGGGGGGGGGGGGGGGTGGGGGGGGGGGGGGGTGGGGGGGGGGGGGGGTGGGGGGGGGGGGGGGTGGGGGGGGGGGGGGGTGGGGGGGGGGGGGGGTGGGGGGGGGGGGGGGTGGGGGGGGGGGGGGGTGGGGGGGGGGGGGGGTGGGGGGGGGGGGGGGTGGGGGGGGGGGGGGGTGGGGGGGGGGGGGGGTGGGGGGGGGGGGGGGTGGGGGGGGGGGGGGGTGGGGGGGGGGGGGGGTGGGGGGGGGGGGGGGTGGGGGGGGGGGGGGGTGGGGGGGGGGGGGGGTGGGGGGGGGGGGGGGTGGGGGGGGGGGGGGGTGGGGGGGGGGGGGGGTGGGGGGGGGGGGGGGTGGGGGGGGGGGGGGGTGGGGGGGGGGGGGGGTGGGGGGGGGGGGGGGTGGGGGGGGGGGGGGGTGGGGGGGGGGGGGGGTGGGGGGGGGGGGGGGTGGGGGGGGGGGGGGGTGGGGGGGGGGGGGGGTGGGGGGGGGGGGGGGTGGGGGGGGGGGGGGGTGGGGGGGGGGGGGGGTGGGGGGGGGGGGGGGTGGGGGGGGGGGGGGGTGGGGGGGGGGGGGGGTGGGGGGGGGGGGGGGTGGGGGGGGGGGGGGGTGGGGGGGGGGGGGGGTGGGGGGGGGGGGGGGTGGGGGGGGGGGGGGGTGGGGGGGGGGGGGGGTGGGGGGGGGGGGGGGTGGGGGGGGGGGGGGGTGGGGGGGGGGGGGGGTGGGGGGGGGGGGGGGTGGGGGGGGGGGGGGGTGGGGGGGGGGGGGGGTGGGGGGGGGGGGGGGTGGGGGGGGGGGGGGGTGGGGGGGGGGGGGGGTGGGGGGGGGGGGGGGTGGGGGGGGGGGGGGGTGGGGGGGGGGGGGGGTGGGGGGGGGGGGGGGTGGGGGGGGGGGGGGGTGGGGGGGGGGGGGGGTGGGGGGGGGGGGGGGTGGGGGGGGGGGGGGGTGGGGGGGGGGGGGGGTGGGGGGGGGGGGGGGTGGGGGGGGGGGGGGGTGGGGGGGGGGGGGGGTGGGGGGGGGGGGGGGTGGGGGGGGGGGGGGGTGGGGGGGGGGGGGGGTGGGGGGGGGGGGGGGTGGGGGGGGGGGGGGGTGGGGGGGGGGGGGGGTGGGGGGGGGGGGGGGTGGGGGGGGGGGGGGGTGGGGGGGGGGGGGGGTGGGGGGGGGGGGGGGTGGGGGGGGGGGGGGGTGGGGGGGGGGGGGGGTGGGGGGGGGGGGGGGTGGGGGGGGGGGGGGGTGGGGGGGGGGGGGGGTGGGGGGGGGGGGGGGTGGGGGGGGGGGGGGGTGGGGGGGGGGGGGGGTGGGGGGGGGGGGGGGTGGGGGGGGGGGGGGGTGGGGGGGGGGGGGGGTGGGGGGGGGGGGGGGTGGGGGGGGGGGGGGGTGGGGGGGGGGGGGGGTGGGGGGGGGGGGGGGTGGGGGGGGGGGGGGGTGGGGGGGGGGGGGGGTGGGGGGGGGGGGGGGTGGGGGGGGGGGGGGGTGGGGGGGGGGGGGGGTGGGGGGGGGGGGGGGTGGGGGGGGGGGGGGGTGGGGGGGGGGGGGGGTGGGGGGGGGGGGGGGTGGGGGGGGGGGGGGGTGGGGGGGGGGGGGGGTGGGGGGGGGGGGGGGTGGGGGGGGGGGGGGGTGGGGGGGGGGGGGGGTGGGGGGGGGGGGGGGTGGGGGGGGGGGGGGGTGGGGGGGGGGGGGGGTGGGGGGGGGGGGGGGTGGGGGGGGGGGGGGGTGGGGGGGGGGGGGGGTGGGGGGGGGGGGGGGTGGGGGGGGGGGGGGGTGGGGGGGGGGGGGGGTGGGGGGGGGGGGGGGTGGGGGGGGGGGGGGGTGGGGGGGGGGGGGGGTGGGGGGGGGGGGGGGTGGGGGGGGGGGGGGGTGGGGGGGGGGGGGGGTGGGGGGGGGGGGGGGTGGGGGGGGGGGGGGGTGGGGGGGGGGGGGGGTGGGGGGGGGGGGGGGTGGGGGGGGGGGGGGGTGGGGGGGGGGGGGGGTGGGGGGGGGGGGGGGTGGGGGGGGGGGGGGGTGGGGGGGGGGGGGGGTGGGGGGGGGGGGGGGTGGGGGGGGGGGGGGGTGGGGGGGGGGGGGGGTGGGGGGGGGGGGGGGTGGGGGGGGGGGGGGGTGGGGGGGGGGGGGGGTGGGGGGGGGGGGGGGTGGGGGGGGGGGGGGGTGGGGGGGGGGGGGGGTGGGGGGGGGGGGGGGTGGGGGGGGGGGGGGGTGGGGGGGGGGGGGGGTGGGGGGGGGGGGGGGTGGGGGGGGGGGGGGGTGGGGGGGGGGGGGGGTGGGGGGGGGGGGGGGTGGGGGGGGGGGGGGGTGGGGGGGGGGGGGGGTGGGGGGGGGGGGGGGTGGGGGGGGGGGGGGGTGGGGGGGGGGGGGGGTGGGGGGGGGGGGGGGTGGGGGGGGGGGGGGGTGGGGGGGGGGGGGGGTGGGGGGGGGGGGGGGTGGGGGGGGGGGGGGGTGGGGGGGGGGGGGGGTGGGGGGGGGGGGGGGTGGGGGGGGGGGGGGGTGGGGGGGGGGGGGGGTGGGGGGGGGGGGGGGTGGGGGGGGGGGGGGGTGGGGGGGGGGGGGGGTGGGGGGGGGGGGGGGTGGGGGGGGGGGGGGGTGGGGGGGGGGGGGGGTGGGGGGGGGGGGGGGTGGGGGGGGGGGGGGGTGGGGGGGGGGGGGGGTGGGGGGGGGGGGGGGTGGGGGGGGGGGGGGGTGGGGGGGGGGGGGGGTGGGGGGGGGGGGGGGTGGGGGGGGGGGGGGGTGGGGGGGGGGGGGGGTGGGGGGGGGGGGGGGTGGGGGGGGGGGGGGGTGGGGGGGGGGGGGGGTGGGGGGGGGGGGGGGTGGGGGGGGGGGGGGGTGGGGGGGGGGGGGGGTGGGGGGGGGGGGGGGTGGGGGGGGGGGGGGGTGGGGGGGGGGGGGGGTGGGGGGGGGGGGGGGTGGGGGGGGGGGGGGGTGGGGGGGGGGGGGGGTGGGGGGGGGGGGGGGTGGGGGGGGGGGGGGGTGGGGGGGGGGGGGGGTGGGGGGGGGGGGGGGTGGGGGGGGGGGGGGGTGGGGGGGGGGGGGGGTGGGGGGGGGGGGGGGTGGGGGGGGGGGGGGGTGGGGGGGGGGGGGGGTGGGGGGGGGGGGGGGTGGGGGGGGGGGGGGGTGGGGGGGGGGGGGGGTGGGGGGGGGGGGGGGTGGGGGGGGGGGGGGGTGGGGGGGGGGGGGGGTGGGGGGGGGGGGGGGTGGGGGGGGGGGGGGGTGGGGGGGGGGGGGGGTGGGGGGGGGGGGGGGTGGGGGGGGGGGGGGGTGGGGGGGGGGGGGGGTGGGGGGGGGGGGGGGTGGGGGGGGGGGGGGGTGGGGGGGGGGGGGGGTGGGGGGGGGGGGGGGTGGGGGGGGGGGGGGGTGGGGGGGGGGGGGGGTGGGGGGGGGGGGGGGTGGGGGGGGGGGGGGGTGGGGGGGGGGGGGGGTGGGGGGGGGGGGGGGTGGGGGGGGGGGGGGGTGGGGGGGGGGGGGGGTGGGGGGGGGGGGGGGTGGGGGGGGGGGGGGGTGGGGGGGGGGGGGGGTGGGGGGGGGGGGGGGTGGGGGGGGGGGGGGGTGGGGGGGGGGGGGGGTGGGGGGGGGGGGGGGTGGGGGGGGGGGGGGGTGGGGGGGGGGGGGGGTGGGGGGGGGGGGGGGTGGGGGGGGGGGGGGGTGGGGGGGGGGGGGGGTGGGGGGGGGGGGGGGTGGGGGGGGGGGGGGGTGGGGGGGGGGGGGGGTGGGGGGGGGGGGGGGTGGGGGGGGGGGGGGGTGGGGGGGGGGGGGGGTGGGGGGGGGGGGGGGTGGGGGGGGGGGGGGGTGGGGGGGGGGGGGGGTGGGGGGGGGGGGGGGTGGGGGGGGGGGGGGGTGGGGGGGGGGGGGGGTGGGGGGGGGGGGGGGTGGGGGGGGGGGGGGGTGGGGGGGGGGGGGGGTGGGGGGGGGGGGGGGTGGGGGGGGGGGGGGGTGGGGGGGGGGGGGGGTGGGGGGGGGGGGGGGTGGGGGGGGGGGGGGGTGGGGGGGGGGGGGGGTGGGGGGGGGGGGGGGTGGGGGGGGGGGGGGGTGGGGGGGGGGGGGGGTGGGGGGGGGGGGGGGTGGGGGGGGGGGGGGGTGGGGGGGGGGGGGGGTGGGGGGGGGGGGGGGTGGGGGGGGGGGGGGGTGGGGGGGGGGGGGGGTGGGGGGGGGGGGGGGTGGGGGGGGGGGGGGGTGGGGGGGGGGGGGGGTGGGGGGGGGGGGGGGTGGGGGGGGGGGGGGGTGGGGGGGGGGGGGGGTGGGGGGGGGGGGGGGTGGGGGGGGGGGGGGGTGGGGGGGGGGGGGGGTGGGGGGGGGGGGGGGTGGGGGGGGGGGGGGGTGGGGGGGGGGGGGGGTGGGGGGGGGGGGGGGTGGGGGGGGGGGGGGGTGGGGGGGGGGGGGGGTGGGGGGGGGGGGGGGTGGGGGGGGGGGGGGGTGGGGGGGGGGGGGGGTGGGGGGGGGGGGGGGTGGGGGGGGGGGGGGGTGGGGGGGGGGGGGGGTGGGGGGGGGGGGGGGTGGGGGGGGGGGGGGGTGGGGGGGGGGGGGGGTGGGGGGGGGGGGGGGTGGGGGGGGGGGGGGGTGGGGGGGGGGGGGGGTGGGGGGGGGGGGGGGTGGGGGGGGGGGGGGGTGGGGGGGGGGGGGGGTGGGGGGGGGGGGGGGTGGGGGGGGGGGGGGGTGGGGGGGGGGGGGGGTGGGGGGGGGGGGGGGTGGGGGGGGGGGGGGGTGGGGGGGGGGGGGGGTGGGGGGGGGGGGGGGTGGGGGGGGGGGGGGGTGGGGGGGGGGGGGGGTGGGGGGGGGGGGGGGTGGGGGGGGGGGGGGGTGGGGGGGGGGGGGGGTGGGGGGGGGGGGGGGTGGGGGGGGGGGGGGGTGGGGGGGGGGGGGGGTGGGGGGGGGGGGGGGTGGGGGGGGGGGGGGGTGGGGGGGGGGGGGGGTGGGGGGGGGGGGGGGTGGGGGGGGGGGGGGGTGGGGGGGGGGGGGGGTGGGGGGGGGGGGGGGTGGGGGGGGGGGGGGGTGGGGGGGGGGGGGGGTGGGGGGGGGGGGGGGTGGGGGGGGGGGGGGGTGGGGGGGGGGGGGGGTGGGGGGGGGGGGGGGTGGGGGGGGGGGGGGGTGGGGGGGGGGGGGGGTGGGGGGGGGGGGGGGTGGGGGGGGGGGGGGGTGGGGGGGGGGGGGGGTGGGGGGGGGGGGGGGTGGGGGGGGGGGGGGGTGGGGGGGGGGGGGGGTGGGGGGGGGGGGGGGTGGGGGGGGGGGGGGGTGGGGGGGGGGGGGGGTGGGGGGGGGGGGGGGTGGGGGGGGGGGGGGGTGGGGGGGGGGGGGGGTGGGGGGGGGGGGGGGTGGGGGGGGGGGGGGGTGGGGGGGGGGGGGGGTGGGGGGGGGGGGGGGTGGGGGGGGGGGGGGGTGGGGGGGGGGGGGGGTGGGGGGGGGGGGGGGTGGGGGGGGGGGGGGGTGGGGGGGGGGGGGGGTGGGGGGGGGGGGGGGTGGGGGGGGGGGGGGGTGGGGGGGGGGGGGGGTGGGGGGGGGGGGGGGTGGGGGGGGGGGGGGGTGGGGGGGGGGGGGGGTGGGGGGGGGGGGGGGTGGGGGGGGGGGGGGGTGGGGGGGGGGGGGGGTGGGGGGGGGGGGGGGTGGGGGGGGGGGGGGGTGGGGGGGGGGGGGGGTGGGGGGGGGGGGGGGTGGGGGGGGGGGGGGGTGGGGGGGGGGGGGGGTGGGGGGGGGGGGGGGTGGGGGGGGGGGGGGGTGGGGGGGGGGGGGGGTGGGGGGGGGGGGGGGTGGGGGGGGGGGGGGGTGGGGGGGGGGGGGGGTGGGGGGGGGGGGGGGTGGGGGGGGGGGGGGGTGGGGGGGGGGGGGGGTGGGGGGGGGGGGGGGTGGGGGGGGGGGGGGGTGGGGGGGGGGGGGGGTGGGGGGGGGGGGGGGTGGGGGGGGGGGGGGGTGGGGGGGGGGGGGGGTGGGGGGGGGGGGGGGTGGGGGGGGGGGGGGGTGGGGGGGGGGGGGGGTGGGGGGGGGGGGGGGTGGGGGGGGGGGGGGGTGGGGGGGGGGGGGGGTGGGGGGGGGGGGGGGTGGGGGGGGGGGGGGGTGGGGGGGGGGGGGGGTGGGGGGGGGGGGGGGTGGGGGGGGGGGGGGGTGGGGGGGGGGGGGGGTGGGGGGGGGGGGGGGTGGGGGGGGGGGGGGGTGGGGGGGGGGGGGGGTGGGGGGGGGGGGGGGTGGGGGGGGGGGGGGGTGGGGGGGGGGGGGGGTGGGGGGGGGGGGGGGTGGGGGGGGGGGGGGGTGGGGGGGGGGGGGGGTGGGGGGGGGGGGGGGTGGGGGGGGGGGGGGGTGGGGGGGGGGGGGGGTGGGGGGGGGGGGGGGTGGGGGGGGGGGGGGGTGGGGGGGGGGGGGGGTGGGGGGGGGGGGGGGTGGGGGGGGGGGGGGGTGGGGGGGGGGGGGGGTGGGGGGGGGGGGGGGTGGGGGGGGGGGGGGGTGGGGGGGGGGGGGGGTGGGGGGGGGGGGGGGTGGGGGGGGGGGGGGGTGGGGGGGGGGGGGGGTGGGGGGGGGGGGGGGTGGGGGGGGGGGGGGGTGGGGGGGGGGGGGGGTGGGGGGGGGGGGGGGTGGGGGGGGGGGGGGGTGGGGGGGGGGGGGGGTGGGGGGGGGGGGGGGTGGGGGGGGGGGGGGGTGGGGGGGGGGGGGGGTGGGGGGGGGGGGGGGTGGGGGGGGGGGGGGGTGGGGGGGGGGGGGGGTGGGGGGGGGGGGGGGTGGGGGGGGGGGGGGGTGGGGGGGGGGGGGGGTGGGGGGGGGGGGGGGTGGGGGGGGGGGGGGGTGGGGGGGGGGGGGGGTGGGGGGGGGGGGGGGTGGGGGGGGGGGGGGGTGGGGGGGGGGGGGGGTGGGGGGGGGGGGGGGTGGGGGGGGGGGGGGGTGGGGGGGGGGGGGGGTGGGGGGGGGGGGGGGTGGGGGGGGGGGGGGGTGGGGGGGGGGGGGGGTGGGGGGGGGGGGGGGTGGGGGGGGGGGGGGGTGGGGGGGGGGGGGGGTGGGGGGGGGGGGGGGTGGGGGGGGGGGGGGGTGGGGGGGGGGGGGGGTGGGGGGGGGGGGGGGTGGGGGGGGGGGGGGGTGGGGGGGGGGGGGGGTGGGGGGGGGGGGGGGTGGGGGGGGGGGGGGGTGGGGGGGGGGGGGGGTGGGGGGGGGGGGGGGTGGGGGGGGGGGGGGGTGGGGGGGGGGGGGGGTGGGGGGGGGGGGGGGTGGGGGGGGGGGGGGGTGGGGGGGGGGGGGGGTGGGGGGGGGGGGGGGTGGGGGGGGGGGGGGGTGGGGGGGGGGGGGGGTGGGGGGGGGGGGGGGTGGGGGGGGGGGGGGGTGGGGGGGGGGGGGGGTGGGGGGGGGGGGGGGTGGGGGGGGGGGGGGGTGGGGGGGGGGGGGGGTGGGGGGGGGGGGGGGTGGGGGGGGGGGGGGGTGGGGGGGGGGGGGGGTGGGGGGGGGGGGGGGTGGGGGGGGGGGGGGGTGGGGGGGGGGGGGGGTGGGGGGGGGGGGGGGTGGGGGGGGGGGGGGGTGGGGGGGGGGGGGGGTGGGGGGGGGGGGGGGTGGGGGGGGGGGGGGGTGGGGGGGGGGGGGGGTGGGGGGGGGGGGGGGTGGGGGGGGGGGGGGGTGGGGGGGGGGGGGGGTGGGGGGGGGGGGGGGTGGGGGGGGGGGGGGGTGGGGGGGGGGGGGGGTGGGGGGGGGGGGGGGTGGGGGGGGGGGGGGGTGGGGGGGGGGGGGGGTGGGGGGGGGGGGGGGTGGGGGGGGGGGGGGGTGGGGGGGGGGGGGGGTGGGGGGGGGGGGGGGTGGGGGGGGGGGGGGGTGGGGGGGGGGGGGGGTGGGGGGGGGGGGGGGTGGGGGGGGGGGGGGGTGGGGGGGGGGGGGGGTGGGGGGGGGGGGGGGTGGGGGGGGGGGGGGGTGGGGGGGGGGGGGGGTGGGGGGGGGGGGGGGTGGGGGGGGGGGGGGGTGGGGGGGGGGGGGGGTGGGGGGGGGGGGGGGTGGGGGGGGGGGGGGGTGGGGGGGGGGGGGGGTGGGGGGGGGGGGGGGTGGGGGGGGGGGGGGGTGGGGGGGGGGGGGGGTGGGGGGGGGGGGGGGTGGGGGGGGGGGGGGGTGGGGGGGGGGGGGGGTGGGGGGGGGGGGGGGTGGGGGGGGGGGGGGGTGGGGGGGGGGGGGGGTGGGGGGGGGGGGGGGTGGGGGGGGGGGGGGGTGGGGGGGGGGGGGGGTGGGGGGGGGGGGGGGTGGGGGGGGGGGGGGGTGGGGGGGGGGGGGGGTGGGGGGGGGGGGGGGTGGGGGGGGGGGGGGGTGGGGGGGGGGGGGGGTGGGGGGGGGGGGGGGTGGGGGGGGGGGGGGGTGGGGGGGGGGGGGGGTGGGGGGGGGGGGGGGTGGGGGGGGGGGGGGGTGGGGGGGGGGGGGGGTGGGGGGGGGGGGGGGTGGGGGGGGGGGGGGGTGGGGGGGGGGGGGGGTGGGGGGGGGGGGGGGTGGGGGGGGGGGGGGGTGGGGGGGGGGGGGGGTGGGGGGGGGGGGGGGTGGGGGGGGGGGGGGGTGGGGGGGGGGGGGGGTGGGGGGGGGGGGGGGTGGGGGGGGGGGGGGGTGGGGGGGGGGGGGGGTGGGGGGGGGGGGGGGTGGGGGGGGGGGGGGGTGGGGGGGGGGGGGGGTGGGGGGGGGGGGGGGTGGGGGGGGGGGGGGGTGGGGGGGGGGGGGGGTGGGGGGGGGGGGGGGTGGGGGGGGGGGGGGGTGGGGGGGGGGGGGGGTGGGGGGGGGGGGGGGTGGGGGGGGGGGGGGGTGGGGGGGGGGGGGGGTGGGGGGGGGGGGGGGTGGGGGGGGGGGGGGGTGGGGGGGGGGGGGGGTGGGGGGGGGGGGGGGTGGGGGGGGGGGGGGGTGGGGGGGGGGGGGGGTGGGGGGGGGGGGGGGTGGGGGGGGGGGGGGGTGGGGGGGGGGGGGGGTGGGGGGGGGGGGGGGTGGGGGGGGGGGGGGGTGGGGGGGGGGGGGGGTGGGGGGGGGGGGGGGTGGGGGGGGGGGGGGGTGGGGGGGGGGGGGGGTGGGGGGGGGGGGGGGTGGGGGGGGGGGGGGGTGGGGGGGGGGGGGGGTGGGGGGGGGGGGGGGTGGGGGGGGGGGGGGGTGGGGGGGGGGGGGGGTGGGGGGGGGGGGGGGTGGGGGGGGGGGGGGGTGGGGGGGGGGGGGGGTGGGGGGGGGGGGGGGTGGGGGGGGGGGGGGGTGGGGGGGGGGGGGGGTGGGGGGGGGGGGGGGTGGGGGGGGGGGGGGGTGGGGGGGGGGGGGGGTGGGGGGGGGGGGGGGTGGGGGGGGGGGGGGGTGGGGGGGGGGGGGGGTGGGGGGGGGGGGGGGTGGGGGGGGGGGGGGGTGGGGGGGGGGGGGGGTGGGGGGGGGGGGGGGTGGGGGGGGGGGGGGGTGGGGGGGGGGGGGGGTGGGGGGGGGGGGGGGTGGGGGGGGGGGGGGGTGGGGGGGGGGGGGGGTGGGGGGGGGGGGGGGTGGGGGGGGGGGGGGGTGGGGGGGGGGGGGGGTGGGGGGGGGGGGGGGTGGGGGGGGGGGGGGGTGGGGGGGGGGGGGGGTGGGGGGGGGGGGGGGTGGGGGGGGGGGGGGGTGGGGGGGGGGGGGGGTGGGGGGGGGGGGGGGTGGGGGGGGGGGGGGGTGGGGGGGGGGGGGGGTGGGGGGGGGGGGGGGTGGGGGGGGGGGGGGGTGGGGGGGGGGGGGGGTGGGGGGGGGGGGGGGTGGGGGGGGGGGGGGGTGGGGGGGGGGGGGGGTGGGGGGGGGGGGGGGTGGGGGGGGGGGGGGGTGGGGGGGGGGGGGGGTGGGGGGGGGGGGGGGTGGGGGGGGGGGGGGGTGGGGGGGGGGGGGGGTGGGGGGGGGGGGGGGTGGGGGGGGGGGGGGGTGGGGGGGGGGGGGGGTGGGGGGGGGGGGGGGTGGGGGGGGGGGGGGGTGGGGGGGGGGGGGGGTGGGGGGGGGGGGGGGTGGGGGGGGGGGGGGGTGGGGGGGGGGGGGGGTGGGGGGGGGGGGGGGTGGGGGGGGGGGGGGGTGGGGGGGGGGGGGGGTGGGGGGGGGGGGGGGTGGGGGGGGGGGGGGGTGGGGGGGGGGGGGGGTGGGGGGGGGGGGGGGTGGGGGGGGGGGGGGGTGGGGGGGGGGGGGGGTGGGGGGGGGGGGGGGTGGGGGGGGGGGGGGGTGGGGGGGGGGGGGGGTGGGGGGGGGGGGGGGTGGGGGGGGGGGGGGGTGGGGGGGGGGGGGGGTGGGGGGGGGGGGGGGTGGGGGGGGGGGGGGGTGGGGGGGGGGGGGGGTGGGGGGGGGGGGGGGTGGGGGGGGGGGGGGGTGGGGGGGGGGGGGGGTGGGGGGGGGGGGGGGTGGGGGGGGGGGGGGGTGGGGGGGGGGGGGGGTGGGGGGGGGGGGGGGTGGGGGGGGGGGGGGGTGGGGGGGGGGGGGGGTGGGGGGGGGGGGGGGTGGGGGGGGGGGGGGGTGGGGGGGGGGGGGGGTGGGGGGGGGGGGGGGTGGGGGGGGGGGGGGGTGGGGGGGGGGGGGGGTGGGGGGGGGGGGGGGTGGGGGGGGGGGGGGGTGGGGGGGGGGGGGGGTGGGGGGGGGGGGGGGTGGGGGGGGGGGGGGGTGGGGGGGGGGGGGGGTGGGGGGGGGGGGGGGTGGGGGGGGGGGGGGGTGGGGGGGGGGGGGGGTGGGGGGGGGGGGGGGTGGGGGGGGGGGGGGGTGGGGGGGGGGGGGGGTGGGGGGGGGGGGGGGTGGGGGGGGGGGGGGGTGGGGGGGGGGGGGGGTGGGGGGGGGGGGGGGTGGGGGGGGGGGGGGGTGGGGGGGGGGGGGGGTGGGGGGGGGGGGGGGTGGGGGGGGGGGGGGGTGGGGGGGGGGGGGGGTGGGGGGGGGGGGGGGTGGGGGGGGGGGGGGGTGGGGGGGGGGGGGGGTGGGGGGGGGGGGGGGTGGGGGGGGGGGGGGGTGGGGGGGGGGGGGGGTGGGGGGGGGGGGGGGTGGGGGGGGGGGGGGGTGGGGGGGGGGGGGGGTGGGGGGGGGGGGGGGTGGGGGGGGGGGGGGGTGGGGGGGGGGGGGGGTGGGGGGGGGGGGGGGTGGGGGGGGGGGGGGGTGGGGGGGGGGGGGGGTGGGGGGGGGGGGGGGTGGGGGGGGGGGGGGGTGGGGGGGGGGGGGGGTGGGGGGGGGGGGGGGTGGGGGGGGGGGGGGGTGGGGGGGGGGGGGGGTGGGGGGGGGGGGGGGTGGGGGGGGGGGGGGGTGGGGGGGGGGGGGGGTGGGGGGGGGGGGGGGTGGGGGGGGGGGGGGGTGGGGGGGGGGGGGGGTGGGGGGGGGGGGGGGTGGGGGGGGGGGGGGGTGGGGGGGGGGGGGGGTGGGGGGGGGGGGGGGTGGGGGGGGGGGGGGGTGGGGGGGGGGGGGGGTGGGGGGGGGGGGGGGTGGGGGGGGGGGGGGGTGGGGGGGGGGGGGGGTGGGGGGGGGGGGGGGTGGGGGGGGGGGGGGGTGGGGGGGGGGGGGGGTGGGGGGGGGGGGGGGTGGGGGGGGGGGGGGGTGGGGGGGGGGGGGGGTGGGGGGGGGGGGGGGTGGGGGGGGGGGGGGGTGGGGGGGGGGGGGGGTGGGGGGGGGGGGGGGTGGGGGGGGGGGGGGGTGGGGGGGGGGGGGGGTGGGGGGGGGGGGGGGTGGGGGGGGGGGGGGGTGGGGGGGGGGGGGGGTGGGGGGGGGGGGGGGTGGGGGGGGGGGGGGGTGGGGGGGGGGGGGGGTGGGGGGGGGGGGGGGTGGGGGGGGGGGGGGGTGGGGGGGGGGGGGGGTGGGGGGGGGGGGGGGTGGGGGGGGGGGGGGGTGGGGGGGGGGGGGGGTGGGGGGGGGGGGGGGTGGGGGGGGGGGGGGGTGGGGGGGGGGGGGGGTGGGGGGGGGGGGGGGTGGGGGGGGGGGGGGGTGGGGGGGGGGGGGGGTGGGGGGGGGGGGGGGTGGGGGGGGGGGGGGGTGGGGGGGGGGGGGGGTGGGGGGGGGGGGGGGTGGGGGGGGGGGGGGGTGGGGGGGGGGGGGGGTGGGGGGGGGGGGGGGTGGGGGGGGGGGGGGGTGGGGGGGGGGGGGGGTGGGGGGGGGGGGGGGTGGGGGGGGGGGGGGGTGGGGGGGGGGGGGGGTGGGGGGGGGGGGGGGTGGGGGGGGGGGGGGGTGGGGGGGGGGGGGGGTGGGGGGGGGGGGGGGTGGGGGGGGGGGGGGGTGGGGGGGGGGGGGGGTGGGGGGGGGGGGGGGTGGGGGGGGGGGGGGGTGGGGGGGGGGGGGGGTGGGGGGGGGGGGGGGTGGGGGGGGGGGGGGGTGGGGGGGGGGGGGGGTGGGGGGGGGGGGGGGTGGGGGGGGGGGGGGGTGGGGGGGGGGGGGGGTGGGGGGGGGGGGGGGTGGGGGGGGGGGGGGGTGGGGGGGGGGGGGGGTGGGGGGGGGGGGGGGTGGGGGGGGGGGGGGGTGGGGGGGGGGGGGGGTGGGGGGGGGGGGGGGTGGGGGGGGGGGGGGGTGGGGGGGGGGGGGGGTGGGGGGGGGGGGGGGTGGGGGGGGGGGGGGGTGGGGGGGGGGGGGGGTGGGGGGGGGGGGGGGTGGGGGGGGGGGGGGGTGGGGGGGGGGGGGGGTGGGGGGGGGGGGGGGTGGGGGGGGGGGGGGGTGGGGGGGGGGGGGGGTGGGGGGGGGGGGGGGTGGGGGGGGGGGGGGGTGGGGGGGGGGGGGGGTGGGGGGGGGGGGGGGTGGGGGGGGGGGGGGGTGGGGGGGGGGGGGGGTGGGGGGGGGGGGGGGTGGGGGGGGGGGGGGGTGGGGGGGGGGGGGGGTGGGGGGGGGGGGGGGTGGGGGGGGGGGGGGGTGGGGGGGGGGGGGGGTGGGGGGGGGGGGGGGTGGGGGGGGGGGGGGGTGGGGGGGGGGGGGGGTGGGGGGGGGGGGGGGTGGGGGGGGGGGGGGGTGGGGGGGGGGGGGGGTGGGGGGGGGGGGGGGTGGGGGGGGGGGGGGGTGGGGGGGGGGGGGGGTGGGGGGGGGGGGGGGTGGGGGGGGGGGGGGGTGGGGGGGGGGGGGGGTGGGGGGGGGGGGGGGTGGGGGGGGGGGGGGGTGGGGGGGGGGGGGGGTGGGGGGGGGGGGGGGTGGGGGGGGGGGGGGGTGGGGGGGGGGGGGGGTGGGGGGGGGGGGGGGTGGGGGGGGGGGGGGGTGGGGGGGGGGGGGGGTGGGGGGGGGGGGGGGTGGGGGGGGGGGGGGGTGGGGGGGGGGGGGGGTGGGGGGGGGGGGGGGTGGGGGGGGGGGGGGGTGGGGGGGGGGGGGGGTGGGGGGGGGGGGGGGTGGGGGGGGGGGGGGGTGGGGGGGGGGGGGGGTGGGGGGGGGGGGGGGTGGGGGGGGGGGGGGGTGGGGGGGGGGGGGGGTGGGGGGGGGGGGGGGTGGGGGGGGGGGGGGGTGGGGGGGGGGGGGGGTGGGGGGGGGGGGGGGTGGGGGGGGGGGGGGGTGGGGGGGGGGGGGGGTGGGGGGGGGGGGGGGTGGGGGGGGGGGGGGGTGGGGGGGGGGGGGGGTGGGGGGGGGGGGGGGTGGGGGGGGGGGGGGGTGGGGGGGGGGGGGGGTGGGGGGGGGGGGGGGTGGGGGGGGGGGGGGGTGGGGGGGGGGGGGGGTGGGGGGGGGGGGGGGTGGGGGGGGGGGGGGGTGGGGGGGGGGGGGGGTGGGGGGGGGGGGGGGTGGGGGGGGGGGGGGGTGGGGGGGGGGGGGGGTGGGGGGGGGGGGGGGTGGGGGGGGGGGGGGGTGGGGGGGGGGGGGGGTGGGGGGGGGGGGGGGTGGGGGGGGGGGGGGGTGGGGGGGGGGGGGGGTGGGGGGGGGGGGGGGTGGGGGGGGGGGGGGGTGGGGGGGGGGGGGGGTGGGGGGGGGGGGGGGTGGGGGGGGGGGGGGGTGGGGGGGGGGGGGGGTGGGGGGGGGGGGGGGTGGGGGGGGGGGGGGGTGGGGGGCCCGCACTTCCTGCTGCTGGCTCTCTCCACCAGATGAAATCTCCGCATCTCGTCTCTTCATTGGGGCCTCGTGGGCAAGACTACAGCCCACCTCCAAAATTTAAGTTACTTAAGTCCGGCTAAGGTTCGCTCACTTGTTAGGATTTATTATTTGGACCTGTGTCTGAGGGAAGTGATTGTACCACTCTACTCTGCATTGGTCAGAGCTCATCTAGAGTATTGTGTTCAGTTAAGAACATAAGAACAAGCCAGCTGGATCAGACCAGAGTCCATCTAGTCCAGCTCTCTGCTACTCGCAGTGGCCCACCAGGTGCCTTTGGGAGTTCACATGTAGGATGTGAAAGCAATGGCCTTCTGCGGCTGTTGCTCCCAAGCACCTGAACTGTTAAGGCATTTGCAATCTCAGATCAAAGAGGATCAAGATTGGTAGCCATAAATTGACTTCTCCTCCATAAATCTGTCCAAGCCCCTTTTAAAGCTATCCAGGTTAGTGGCCATCACCACCTCCTGTGGCAGCATATTCCAAACACCAATCACACGTTGCGTGAAGAAGTGTTTCCTTTTATTAGTCCGAATTCTTCCCCCCAGCATTTTCAATGAATGCCCCCTGATTCCTAGAGCCATGTGAGAAAGAGAGAAAAATGTCGTTTTGTCAACATTTTGTACCCCATGCATACTTGTATAGACCTCAACCATATCCCCCCGCAAACGACTCCTCTCCAAACTAAAGAGTCCCGCAAACGCCGCAGCCTTTCCTCATAAGCATGTATAAAAGTGCTCCAGTCCCCTCAATCATCCTCGTTGCCCCTTTCTGCACTTTTTCTTATCTCTTCAATATCCTTTTTGAGATGTGGGTGACCAGAACTGGAACACAGTACTCCAAGTGTATACACGCACTAATGCTTCTTTATATAAGGGCATGACAATCTTTGCAGTTTTATTATCAATTCCTTTTCTAATGATCCCCAGCATAGAGTTTGCCTTTTTCACAGCTGCCATGCATTGAGTTGACATTCCCATGGAACTATCAACAATTAAGACGCCAAAACCCCTTTCCTGGTCTGTGACTGATAGCACTGACCCCTGTAGCGTGTATGTGAAGTTTGGATTTTTTGCCCCTATGTGCATCACTTCCTTTGCATTTTGCTACATTGAACTGTGCATTTTGCCATTTCTTAGCCTACACTCACCTAATTTCCTCCTCTATCAAGGTCCGCTTGGAGCTCCTCGGCAATCTTTTGTGGTTCTCACCACCCTCTACATAATTTGGTATCATCTGCAAACTTGGCCACCATGCTACCCACTCCTACTCTGCAGGTCATTGGTGAATAGTTTAAAGAGCACTGGTCCCAAAACGGATCCTTGGGGGACAATTCACTCCCTACATCTCTCTCCATTGTGAGAATTCTCCCATTTACACCAAATTCTTGCTTCCCGTTTCTCAACCAGCTTTTAATCCTTAGGAGTGACTTCCCCTCTTATTCCTTCATTGCTGAGTTTTCTCAATATGCTCTGGTGAGGAACTTTGTAATGTGCCTTTTGGAAATCCAAGTAGATAATGTCTACTGGTTCCCCCCTTATCCACATGCCTATTTACATCCTCAAAGAACTCTAGTAAGTTTGTAAGACAGGATTTGCCTCTGCAAAAGCCATGCTGACTCTTCCTCAGCAGGTTTTGCGTTTGTACATGTTTGACAATTTCAGCTTAAATGACAGATGCTACTAATTGCCCATGAACAGATGTCGAACTCACTGGCCTGTAATTTCCCGGGTCGTCCCTAGATCCTTTCTTAAAGATTGGTGTGACATTGGCCATCTTCCAGTCTTCAGGGATGGAGCCTGGATTTCAAGGATAAGCGTATTATTAAAGTGAGAAGATCAGCTACCTCTACGCTTGGAGCTCTTTAAGAACTCTTGGGTGAATGCAATCTGGGCCAGGGGATTTTGGTAGCATTTAGTTTATCAATGGCTGCCAGAACTTCTTCCTTGCCTTCACCACCATCTTCGCAGTTCCTCTGATTTGCCTCCCAAGAAGTTTGGTTCTGCCCGTGCAGTAGTTTTCCTCACCTCCGCTTGGGCGAAGACAGATGCAAAGAATTCATTCAGCTTTTTCTGCACTTCCCCTGTCATCTTTTAGCACACCCCACCTTTTGTCATCTAACGGGCCTACCACTTCCCTTTGCTGGCTTCCTGCTTTTTGATGTACTTAAGAAGAACTGTTTGTTGTTGCCTTTGATAAAACAAGAGCCATGCGTTCCTCATAATCCTTTTTTTGCCTCCCCTACAGCTAACTTGCTTCTCTTTTGCCACCATTTGTGTTCTCTCTGGTATTCCTTTTTTTTATCAGTTAAGTTGGACTTCCATTTTCTAAAAAGACATCTTTTTTCCCCTAACACTTTCCTCAACGCCCCTTTGCCAACCATGGTGGCTTTCTTTTGGACTGGGCGCTGCCTTTCCTAACCTGTGGAACACATTCCTTGTGCTGAGCTTTTAAGACTGTGTTTTTGGGGCCACCTCCCAAGCATCTTGGACATTTTTTGACTCTCTTGATTTTCCCTTTCAGCTTCCTGCTAAGCACTATCCCCCCTCATCTTTGAGAAATTTCCCTTTCTGAAGGCGCACAACTACATTAGTAGCTGTCACTTGTTCAAGCATGTTGAGGATACTTGAATTCCGGATGGCAACATTGTGGCCTGCTGTTCCCGTCGGCTCAACAACACTGACTTCCCGCACCAGGTCCTCGGTCCCACAAGTAGAATTAGATCTAGGATCACATCTCCCCTGGTTGGTTCTACAACCAT
Organism: Sphaerodactylus townsendi; assembly: GCF_021028975.2. Lineage (NCBI taxonomy): Eukaryota > Metazoa > Chordata > Lepidosauria > Squamata > Sphaerodactylidae > Sphaerodactylus > Sphaerodactylus townsendi. The sequence goes on along the minus strand of NC_059429.1, from coordinate 137,567,954 downwards.
CTGCCTCTAAGTTAATAGTCATTTAGCATATCCAGGAATGTTCTCTCTCCTTATCATTACTCCCGGAACATGCATTTTTCCAGCTTATATGGGGACAGTTAAAATCGCCCACTACCAATTTCGACATTTTTGCTTTTGCTGGCCTCTCTAATTTTTTTTTCCATCTCAGAATCCTTCTTGTGCGCTTTGGTCAGGGGGACGATAATATATTCCTAATGTTAAACCATATGCTTCACCCCTGGTATTGATATCCACAGTGCTTCTTGTAGAGGGAATCAGCTCCCCCTGCATTGTCTATTTTATGTGACACTATGCTCTTCTTTGATGTAGAGGGCCACCCTAATTCCCCAATACGCCCTGTCCTATCCTTTTTTCCTATAGAGCTCGTAACCTGGGATAACAGCATCCCACTGGTTCTCCTCATTCCACCATGTCTCTGTGATGCCCACTATATCACTGTCCTCCTTCAAAACTCTGTACTCCAGCTCCCCCATTTTAGGTCGAATGCTTCTACTAGCAGCATAGAGACATCTCTGTATACTCTGTCTCTGTTCCTAACCTGGGATTTCTATGTGTTTTGCCCTCTAGCCTTTTGCAGACAATTTCATCACTTATCACATTGCTATGTTCCTCACTTGTATGTGGTTGATTTAAAAAAACCTCCTTCTCTGTCTGCATCCCTCATGGACTCTCCCAGTATTCCGAACCGAAGTCACCTCAGCTCCTGTCGGCTTTCCCCCAGGAATCAGCTTAAAAGCTGTTCCCTGGCCACCTTTTTTTAATGTTGAGCGCCAGCAGCCTGGTTCCTCTTTGGTTAAGATGAAGCCCGTCCCTTTTGTACAGGCCTGCCTTATCCCAAAAGGTTCCCCAGTTCCCTGACAACAAATCTGAAACCCTCTGCCTTGCACCACCTTCTCATCCACTCATTGAGACCCTTGCATTCCCGCTGGCTTCCAGTTTTGCCCTGCGCTGCGGAACAGGTAGTGATTTCAGAGAATGCCACCTTGGGGGTCCTGGATTTTAACCTTTTTCCTAGCAGCCTAAATTTCGCCTCCAGAACCCTCCCCGCTAAGCATTTCCTCAATGTCATTGGTACCACCGTGGACCTCACAACTGCTGACTCCACCCCAGCACCGTTCTTTAACAGCCTATCTAGACGAAGGCGTGATTATCCGCAACCTTCTCGCAGACCAGGCAGGCAAGTCACCATGCGGTCATCACTTCTGTCACAAACTCCAACTCTCTATATTCCTGATGATCGACCACTCCACTACAAGGAGCCCCCCCCCACTCTCCCCTCGGTGGGTATCCTCAGTGCCAGAGGATAGTTGATCACCAGTTAAGTAAGGGAGCCCATCTAAGGGAGCATCTTCCCCCACTGTATTCGCACCCTCTGTCACCCAGACTCTCATTCTCCATGACATCTGGAAGAGATGTCACCTTGGGAGTGGGGACCCGGCTGGGCAGGGTCCCTGAAAAGTCTTCGCTGTTTGTCGCCCCTTCTGCCTCTCTCAGCTTCTCCAGGATTCTGCCACCTTTGGCTTCAAGAGAACGTGGACACGCTCCTTTGAGTGCTGGAGCTCATTGCAGCGAGGGCACACCCACGACTTCTGGCCTAGTGGCAGATAGTCATCCATGTGACACTTAGTGCAAAACACTGGTAAGCCCCCATCCCCCTGCTGGCTTCCTGCCTTCATATGTGCTTTTGTTTAGATATTTAGATATTAAACTTTTAGTCAGTGCCCCTTGGAGCTATCTGTACCTACTATCCCTCAAGAAATGTCCTTATTAATTAATTAATTTATTTAAATTAGTTCTGGGCACCGCAATTTACGAAGGATATTGGCAAGCTGGAATGGGTCCAGAGGAGGGCAACCCAAATGGCCAAAGGTTTGGAATCAGTGCCCTACGAAGAGAGCCAGCTGGACCCCCCCCCCCCCCCCGGACATTTACCAGGATGGGACAGTGAAGAAGCCTGGAGAGGCATGGAAGGCCAGCGGATAGGACCATCCCACCCCCCGTGGTCCAAGGAGGCCTGTTCCCACTGGTGCTCTCTGAGCTCCCCTATCTGGCCCGGTCCGCCTCATGCCTCAGTGCAGCTCCCCCCCCACCCCGTCCCCCCCTCGCACTCGGCTCCAGCGCTGCCGCGGCGGGCGGGAGGGCGGCGAATTACTCACCGACAATTGCTGAAGCAGCACATCGATCCCCTCTAGTTCCCCCAGCAATTCCCTGTTGTCTACAGGAAGGGAGGGAAAAAATGAAGCCACCTGTCAGATTTTACAGCCATCCAACACGGGTATCTCAGCAAGCAAAATCAATACCGTTTGACAGAGTACAGAAGCCGCAGCCCGTGGGGGGGGGGAACAAGGGGGGGGAAGCTCACAGGCAGGAAACCAGGGGAAGCCAGAGGCAGGAGGCAGGTGGGGAGGAAAGAAGAGAACGGCACTGAGCACCGGAGCAGACGGCGAGCAGGCAGGGAACGGGAACGGGAGAGGACGCTGCCGCTCACCGTCCTTGTTCTGGAGCAGAATAGCCAGGACTTCACTGCAGTAGAGCTTGTTGGCATCGAAAGGCATCTTGGCCTGTGGGGGGGGGGACACAAAAAGGAGAGACCATTGGAAGGGGCTCAGTAATGCTGGCGGGGGGGGGGGAGTAGCAAAAAGCAAGCCTTTATTGGCATAGACAGCAGTACAACAATAATAAAAACAGATTAAAAAGCATATACAATACAGGATATACATGTTAGGACGAAGGAAATCTACTGGCATTTAGTAATTTCCAGGAGAAAGTCTGCCACTATCACACAGAGAGAAGGATCAGGGTTGTCCAACAAGTAGTATAATCTAAATAAATCGGGGAGATGGGGTAAATGTAAAGGAGTGAGATTCACATACTTGGATCTGATTTCCTTGAATCTGAGACAGTGAAGTAATTGGTGGGCCAGAGATTCAACTGAGCCATCGTTACACGGGCACAATCTTTTAGCCTTTTCTTGCTTATTAAATCTGCCATGTAACAAGGCAGAAGGCATAACATTAAACCCGGCGAGCATTATGGCTCTCCTTTGAACAGGGTTTATTAAGCAATACAGGTAGTGTGCCAAGTGGCCCCGTTCAAATGGGAGAGAAAAATACAGGGGGGAGCACGTTTTCTTGGCTGCGGTGATTAGGGGGGCGGGGAGTAGATGATTCTTTCGACGACGCTGCAAACAGACAATCATGCCCTTTTTTAGAGGCACTTTCCAGGAGACAGTCTACCGCAGAGGTGCTCAACTCTGGCGCTTCAGATGTTCCTGGACTACAATTCCCATCAGCCCCAATTGGCCATGTCAGCAGGGGCTGATGGGAAGTGTAGTCCAGGAACATCTGAAGCACCGGAGTTGGACGCTCCTGGTCTACAGCAGCCTCTGTGGAGGGTCCGGATAGGTCTGGGGCACCGTCAGATCCTCTTGGGAGCAGCAGTGGCGTAGGGAGGTCTCAGGAGCCTCTGCATTCTAATCTGAGGAACTGTGGTTTGATTCTCCTCGCCTCTGCCACTTCGAGCTGTGGAGGCTTCTCTGGGGAATTCAGATTAGTCTGTGCGCTCCCACACACGCCAGCTGGGTGACCTTGGGCTAGTCGCAGCTTCTCGGAGCTCTCTCAGCCCCACCTACCTCACAGGATGTGAGGGGGGAAGGGCAAGGAGATTGTCAGCCCCTTTGAGACTCCTGCAGGAGAGAAAGGGGGGATATAGATCCAAAACTCTTTTCTTCTCTTCTTGGGTGAGGTTTTGCTGCAGGGAGGCGCACGTCTGACATCACTGCCTACGTACAATGCTGGGGGATTCTGTTAAGCAGAATGAGGATTTCCTGGACAGAGCAGATGGCACAGGGTGGGGAAAACAGCGGGGATCTCTTTGAGGAGGACAGCAGCTCTCAAACACAGGACGGGGGGAGAAATGTGACACATAGAAGTAGAGGGACCAGGAGCATTCTGAGCTTGAAGCTACAGACTAGACCTGAATTTCTCTCCCTTGTCAGTGAGGATAAGGAACGGGCCCAGGAGCAACAAAGTCGGCCCTCAGAGAATGTACAAATGACAAAAGGTGCAGTCCGTGGAACGGCCCCTGCAAAGCCCCAGAGAAAATGTGTGCTTGGGGCGGGAAGGGAAGGGGGGGACTCCCTCTCGAGGGGAACAGGAGGAGTGATTGGCAGGCCTGACAGTAGGCCTCGAGAGGGGTGCTCTCTCCTTGGGTCACAGAGAGGCTGACGAGACTTGTCGAGCCCACGTGGGAACAAATGACCGGGCAAGACGTCGCTTTCGGGACATCGCCAGGGATTTTGAGGGTCTGGGAAGAAAGCCAAGGGAGGTGGATGCACGGGTTGTCGTTTCATCTCTACTCCCGGTTGAAGGACACGGCCCAGGGAAGGAAAGAGGAAGAGTGGAGGTGAAGAACGGGCATCGCAGGTGATGCCGCCAGGAACACGGTCTGCAGCTTCATGAAGATGGACTACTGGCAAGGGATGGATTGCACCTCACAGCAGTAAGGAACATTTTTGCTAGGAGGCTCACAAACCTGATCAGGAGGGCTTTAAGCTGAGTTAAGTGAGGGAGGGAGGAGGAGGAGTTTGGATTTATATTCCCCCCTTTCTCTCCTGCAGGAGACTCAAAGGGGCTGACAATTTCCTTGCCCTTCCCCCCTCACAACAAACACCCTGTGAGGTGGGTGGGACTGAGAGAGCTCCGAAGAGCTGTGACTAGCCCAAGGTCACCCAGCTGGCGTGTGTGGGAGTGCACAGGCTAATTTGAATTCCCCAGAGAAGCCTCCACAACTCAAGCGGCAGAGCTGGGAATCAAACCCGGTTCTTCCAGATCAGAGTGCATCTGCTCTTAGCCACTGCTCTTAGCCACTACGCCACTGCTGCAGGAGCTCATGCCAGAGATAATAGTTTGAAGGTTATGGAGTGAGTTGAGTGAGCCATTCAAGAACCCAACAGTGGGAGGGAGAAAACCTTAAATAAGCAGCCAGGGGAAATGAACCATGACCTCCCATGTCTCTACACTAACGCACAGAGCATGGAAAATAAACAAGACAGACTTGAACTCTTAACACAGCACGGCGAACCCGCCGTAATAAGCATCACTGAAACCTGGTGGGATGAGTCTTGTATTTGGAATGTAATAACTGAGGGGTATAACCTATTCCAGAGAAATGGACCAACGAGGAAAGGAGGAGTGACGGGAGTATATATATATATGAGGGAGGATTACACCTGTGAGCAGGTCCATGACTTAAATCCTAGAAGCCAGGTTGAGAGCATCTGGTAAAAATTAAAGGGGAGAGAAACAACAGTGGTCTATTACAGACCCCTGAGCCAGACTGAAGAGTTGGTTGATGACTTCCTGGAACATGACCAAGCTTTCACAAAGGAGAGAGGTAGTAGTAATGGGAGATTTCAATTATCCCGGTACTTGTTGAGAGTCAAACTCTGCCAAGACTATCAGGTCCAACAAATTCTTCACTTGCCTGGTGGACAATTTCATGGTCCAGAAGGTGGAAGTGGCAACAAAGGGGACCGCCTATTTTAGATCTGCTCCTAACCATCATTGATGCCTCCATAAGCATAAGCATTTTATTGTCATTGTGCACGCACAACGAAATTTACAGCAGCATTCCTCGATGCGCACAATTCCAGACTCATCCTCCCTTTCCCCTTCCTCCACCCATCCCTACACAGCCCCAAACACATCAACACGAAGCCACGGAGTTCAGCATAGCCACAGCTCTAGAGTAGAAGCTGTCTCTAAGCCTCTTTGTCCTAGTTTTGATAGACCTGTATCGTCTGCCGGATGGTCACAGTTCAAAAAGAGAGTGTGCTGGATGAGACGGGTCTCTCAGAATATTTTGGGCTTTCTTTAGGCTTCGGGAATTATAGAGTTCAAAGATGCCAGCTCTAGATGCTGGTGAAATGCAGCCCGGAAAACACACGATGGTCAAAGAATAAATATGGATGCCCGTTAAATGATGCAAAAATTACAAAGTAGGATCCAAGTTTCAGTAAGCTATACACAGTAGTGCAGACCACAGTCCCCAATAAATTACCAGGCAACTTTGGGAATCATTCAGTACAGTGCAATTCTATTGCCTGCCCAGAAATGCCCATCCAAACCATTCAGTATTGCAGAGTTTGCAAAAGCCGGGGGTGGAGGGGGGTGGGAACCTTCCACACCTCCCCAGGCAAGCCATCCCACAAAGTGGGGGCCAGAACTGAGAAAGAACTTGCACAGACATTTGTTGATTTTGACCAGAAGGCTTCTAAGGCTTCTTAGAAGGCTTAGAAGGCTTCTAAGAAGGCTTAGAAGCCTTCTGTCTCCAGTGATGGGATCCAAAAAATTTAGAAACAGGTTCTCTCGCCAGCCCCCCCTCAGCAAAGGGGGCAGAGGCGTACCTAGGCAAACCCCACCACGACCCCCAAATTTTTTTTGCACCAGGTCATTTCTAAATCATCATCACATTATAGAAAATGCCCCAACTCACAAACCTGAACACAGCAATGGTGAAACACGCAGGTTCTTTGATAGAGACTGGTGAGATGAAAGGTACGAAAGGCTGAGAATCAATGAATTGCAGTACCTGAAAGGGATTAACCCAGTTCAGGGAGTGACATTATTAGTCGCAATTGCTACATGGAACCTTCACGTTCAAAGGCAGGATGCCTCTCAGGGAGGCGAGGGTGTGGAGATGGAAAAGCGGACCCAATTAGTAACCCCCTCTCGGCACACACAAATCATTGGTAACCCACTCTCGGGAACTGGTGAGAACCTGCTGGATCCCACCTCTGTCTGTCTCCCCTCCTGAGGCAGCAGTGGCGAAGTGATTAAGAGCAGGTGCACTCTAATCTGGAGAAACGGGTTTGATTCCCTGCTCTGCCGCTTGAGCTGTGGAGGCTTATCAGGGATCCAGATTAGCCTGTGCAATCCAACACACGCCAGTTGGGTGACCTTGGGTGGGTTGCAGTTCTTCGGAGCTCTCTCAGCCTCACCTACCTCAAAGATATTTGTTGGGGTGGGGGGGAGAGAAAGGAGATTGTCAGCCCCTTTGAGTCTCCTTACAGAAGAGAAAGGGGGGGTATAAATGCAAACTCCTCTTCTCCTCCTCCTGGTTTTTATCATATTTTTGCACTTTATTTTTCTAGCACAGGCTGTTTCACTGGGGACAAAGGAAGGTTGAAATGAAGAAATGGGCCAGCACACCTGTTCCCTTTCTCCCTCCGCGCCCGTTCCCTTCTACCTGGCCCCAAAAAAGCAGAACGCCAGCCCTCACCTTCAGCCTCTTGAGTAGCCACTGCATTAGCCCTTGCTGGGCAGCGTCCGAACACATCTCCGGCCGGAACTCCGCCATGTTCTCAATGATAGCTGCAGGGAGATGAAAAGAAACACAGAGTTGTCGGCGGATTCCGCGGTCAAAGGCAGCTGCCGTCGCCCGGGGCACCCTTCTGTCTTGCGGCCCCGGCTCACATCTCTTACGTTCACCGACACCCCTTCTGAGCACAAGAGGATTTTAAGCCGCAGGACACAGCCAGAGACATAGCAAAGCCCCGTGGACACAAAGGGTCTCAAGACCCTGTCGAGATGTTGGCGCTCTCCTGGCTCTTGTAATGAGATTATTGGGTGGGCTGGGGGAAAGTGGTGCCGTGAGAGTTGTTAGCTTTGTCGAAGGCTTTCACAGCCGGCATCGCTAGGGTATTGTGGGTTTTCTGGGTTGTATGGCCGTGTGTCAGTAGCACTTTCTCCTGACGTTTCACCTGCATCTGTGGCTGGCATCTCCAGAGGATCTCAGGTTCTCTGAAGATGCCAGCCACAGATGCAGGTGAAACGTCAGGAGAAAATGCTACTGGAACACGGCCATACAACCCGGAAAACCCACAACGCCCTAGCTGTTACCTTGTTAAGCTGGTATTCCTACGCTTGTGCAGTTTGTTTTAGGCACGCAGTAACTTTTCTCATCCCTCAAGGCAACCAGTACCCAGGCCTCAATTTTGGCGTTGGGGGCTTCACACAGGTTGGGAACGTTTCTAGCGACTTACCCCGCTGGGATGCTGGAAGGTGGTGGTGGAGGGGGTTTGAGGAAGGGATATTAACTGGAGATTACCGGAACAGGGGCACATAGCCAAATTATTAACTGAACCCCAACAGAGATGGATTATCACAAGGGCCAGATCCAACACCTTCCCATCGGCCATTACAAAGGGTCGCTACTGATCCATCCCTCTCCAGGATCGGGTTTCGTCCACACTGTAAAAATCAAGTGGAGACTCTTGCTCACATTATTCTTGACTGTCCGAGATATGCGGGCATCAGGAATTTCTCTCCCAGGCTGGCCCTAGACAAATCTGAAAGCGACTCTGACTGTTCTGTTGTGGAGCTTCTGTTAAACAACACAGATGTCGTGCTCTTGGGAAAAGTAGCAAAATTTCTTTTACAAGTGACAGAACTTTCTAAGTAATGTATACTGCTATATAGTCTTCCTGTCTGCGCTTTGAATGTACTCTTGATTTGTATTTCAAAAATGTCTGGCAACGCTCTAGAACCTATTTTTAAATGCCAAATAAAGGTTGTGGTTGTTGTTGTATAACTGGAGATTGTGTAGAGGAACTCAGTTCCAGCCAAACTTGCTCGTGTCCTGTTCGCAGTGTTCCTGTGGATGAACTGATATCTGAATCCAAGAGTCTGGTGACTGCAGGGCCGTCGGCCGGGGCTGACAAAGGGGCAAACCCTTCAGCGCCCCCAGCCTCCCCGCCCCGGCGCAGAAATGTGCTCCCATTTCCCGGCGCCAGCCTCAAATGTTTACGTTTCTGGGCCAAGAGGGCCGGGACGTTTTTCAAGCCTTTCCTTTCCTGACATGAGTGCCGGCCGTGGAGAGAGATGGATCTCTTTAAATGAGATCAACAAGACAGGCTCAGAGCGCCGACCGGCCATTATGTTGTTGAGGAGCCGCTGTAATGGGTTGCCTCGAGGAAACGGAGCTGGTGTGAGTTCACTCACGTCCTGATCTGAGCAACGAGCTTCCAAGGAAACGGCGGGATGAGCAGAAGCCGCGCAGAGACGGCAGAGAAGTCGTGAAAGGCCTCTGTTTCTGTCATTGACACACAAGAGCAGGCAGCTAAAAGCAGTCAGATATTTTTCTGATGTTAGTTTGCCTTGAGCACCAAAGCTGGAGACGCCCGCAGCAGTGGCGTAGTGGTTAAGAGCAGGTGTACTCTAATCTGGAGAACCGGGTTTGATTCCCCGCTCTGCCACTTGACATGTGGAGGCTCATCTGGCGAACTAGATTAGCTGGTGCACTCCAACACATGCCAGCTGGGTGGCCTTGGGCTAGTCCCAGTTCTTCGGAGCTCTCTCAGCCCCACCCACCTCACAGGAATTCTCTGAACATGCCAGCCACGGATGCAGGCGAAATGCCAGGAGAAAATGCTGCTGGAACACAGCCATACAGCCTGGAAAGCCCACAACACCCTAACAAATAAATAGTTTGGCCCTCAGACACAACCATGAGCTGTGGATACATCCCAGACTGCCTAAACTTGGAGGGCCTCATCGTTGGAAAGGGGTGGGGACGGAAACGGCCGAGAATTTCTCATCAAGAACCAGCCGCGATGAGTTTCCAAGGTCCGAACCTGGCCCGTGACATTCTGCTATTGTGCAGCATTCATTAAAAAGATAAAAGCTTTCAAAAATAATTATGCTCTCAGAACTACCCAGCCAAGAACATTCTACTTGGATGCTAGCAAGCACAGGGAATGCGTGTTTTATGGGGGGAAATCTTGCATTTCCAGGAGTGAGCACTGGGGGGGGGGGGGGGAAAGGGGAAGCTTTCAAGGTGTTGGTATTGACCTTTAAGGTCTTGAATGGCATGGGGCCCTCATACCTACGGGACCGCATCACCCCTTATGTCCCACATAGGCCGCTGCGTTCGGCAGCGGCAGAACTGCTGGTGACCCCTAGCCCCGCGATGACACGGCTGGCCGCGACCCGGGCCAGGACCTTTACGGCTCTGGCCCCTGCCTGGTGGAATGCTCTACCTTCAGCTGTCCGGGCCCTGCGGGACCTTGGTGAGTTCCGCAGGGCCTGTAAGACGGAGCTATTCCACCAGGCTTTTGGAGAGGCCAGCCATGGTCCTGCTGCCCCCCACCGAATCTGAGGCTGCCTGTCTCCATCTTTTTATTTTGGTTGGGCCTGATCCATTGATAACATCGCAGGCCCTACCTATCTCCTCCCTTCCTTGGCCTTGGTTTGGGCGCCTGTTTTAAACAATCTTCGTTTTAAAATACTTTGCTATTTTAATTTATTGCTGCATAGGTTTTAAGGGATTAAGTTTTTATGTTGTTGATCTGTTGATTTGTTGATTTGCTGTTCGTTGGAACAGCCATGTTGTGAGCCGCCTCGAGCCCTTCGGGGATGAGGCGGCCTATAAGTTCAATCAATCAATCAATCAATCAATCAATCAATCAATCAATCAATCAATCAATCAATCAATCAATCAATCAATCAATCAATCAATCAATCAATCAAGCATCTAATAAACCAAAACAAACCAAGCCACGTCACCGGACCTCCAACGAGAGGCCGGCAGGATTACCGCAGGGCCCTCTTACCCAAAGTGTTATGGACGCCGTCTGCTTCTTCCTTGACGTTCTCGTCCAGGCGCTCCAGATTTTGAACGAGCAAAGCCACCACCTGTCCTTCAACCTGCGCCACAGAAAAGGGGTATCAAAAAGGGTTAGTGGGGGCAGGGAGTGCTTTGGCGGGGGGGGGGGGGGCCCGAATCAAGCAGAGCGGAGCCTGCAGGGGAGGCGATGCAGTCACGAAATCAACACGTTACAGCAAGAAAAAAGGGCCCCAGAGAGCAGAGTTTTGATCAGGGGACGATCTCGCTCGGAAAGCTCTCCCCCCAGCAAACACCACCGCTACGTCTCTCCCCCTTAATTAATTGGACAACCTCTCAAGCCAGTTCAAATAACTGTGTTCATTGGTAGAATACACCTCTGTCACAAAGCTGCTATTCCCCAAATCAAGCCTTGAATGACAGATAATCTCCCCGAATTCCAGAAGAAGAAGAAGAAGAAGAAGAAGAGTTTGGATTTATATCCCCCCTTTCTCTCCTGCAAGAGACTCAAAGGGGCTGACAATCTCCTTGCCCTTCCCCCCTCACAACAAACACCCTGTGAGGTAGGTGGGGCTGAGAGAGCTCCGAGAAGCTGTGACTAGCCCAAGGTCACCCAGCTGGCGTGTGTGGGAGTGTACAGGCTAATCCGAATTCCCCAGATAAGCCTCCACAGCTCAGGCGGCAGAGCTGGGAATCAAACCCGGTTCCTCCAGATTAGATACACGAGCTCTTAACCTCCTACGCCACTGCTGCTCCTACGCACAGAGCAGCCCAACGGGGCATCGGCCGCCGTCAGTTCTGGAAGCCGCTTGCCGTGCTCCGACTGCCAGCTGCCATTTCAGCGGAATTTCCCCCTCGCTCTCTGTTCCGCCTCCCTGTCGGAGCTGTCTGGGAAACGGCAGGAGCCAAATCCGAGGGCCGAGCAATTACCCGTAATGAAAGCCCTGGGGAAGGAAGGGGGGGGGGCTTTTGAAAAAGGGTGGGAAACAAACCCCAACCAAACGATCACTCTGGTTTTTATTATGTGGCCCGACGGAGTTAGAGCGGCTGGTGGCAATTTTATCTGATTAAAACGGCTTCTCCTTCGCTGGAAGGTGCTCTGGGCGCAGACAGCCCTCGTTGCGAGCAAAGGACTTAGCAACCGAGCACGTCCGCTGCAGCGCCTGGACAGGTTTCGCTAATTGGGATTTTCCAGGGCGCAGCCTGATGGACTTCCAAGAATAGTCTCTTTTAAAAGCCCCACAGTCTGACAGAGCGTTCCCTTCCGCATCTGACACACAATATGCAGAAGCAGGGAGCTCCAGGGCCAAGACGCAGGTCCCAGACAGGGACGGGCAACCACCTTGTGGATCCCAGAGCAAACAGCAGTGGCTGGTAGACTTCCCTTGCCCATGGGGGGCCGGAGTCAAGATCACACCTGCAGCTGCTGTTAGCTGTGGCCTAATAGCCCATCCTGTTTCTATTGCTGCTTGCAACTAGTGCAGGGGTCTGCAACCTGCGGCTCTCCAGATGTTCATGGACTACAATTCCCATCAGCCCCTGCCAGCATGGCCATTTGGGGGCTGATGGGAATCGTAGTCCATGAACATCTGGAGAGCCGCAGGTTGCGGACCCCTGTGCTAGTGAAATATGCACGCCTCCTCCCCCGTGGCAGAGGCCGAAATGAGCCCACCGCCGCCCCGGAGCCTTTGAAACGACTTAACATTACCGTATTTTGCCTTTAACCAGTGGCGTACCTGCGCAAACTGAAGCAAATCCGGTTCTAAAACCTGAGTTTCTGATTCTCCCCTGCAATGGGCGGCCACCCCTTCCTCCCAATCCCGTGACTAAACAACGATTTTTTCCACCAGGTCTGAAGTTGGGTTCAGGGGGTCCAAAGTTATGCAACCTCAAAGGTGTAGCCCCATCTCCTATTAGCTCCCATTGGAAACAACGGGGGATGGGGACACTCCCTTTGGGAGTCCATAACTTTGGGCTCCCTAAACCAAACCTCACCAAACCTGGGTGACATCATCAGGAGAGTCTCCCGAAAAATCCCTGAAACTCTGGTGCTGCTAGCCTAAAAACTGCGCCCTCTGCAGGCCAAAAATGGAAAAACACTGAAAACACAAAAAATCCCACAAACGAACCTGCAGTTTTTGCACCCCCCATAAGGGGACGCCCTGGGCAACTGCCCACTTTGCCCAATGGGAGGAACGCCTCTGGCCTTAACCCTGCTCTTCTCTTATGCAACTAGCTGTGGGAACAGGTGTGGGGGGAGGGAACACCCGAAGGGGCAATGTTTGAAGATATACACCTGCTGCAGAAGCTTGAGCGCCAGTTCTGGCTTTCTGCAGCTCAGGTCCTGACACAGTTCAATGAAGCTCTTGAGCCTTTCATGAGTCGCAGCCGTTGACTGGAGTATCAGACCCTCCCACCCTGTGACCAGAGCTTGACAAACGGGCGGCGCCTAATACAGAACCTGTAGCCAAGTTGCTCCGCCAGCGGACAGGGGCCCTCTCTTCCAAAAACTCACACGCTGAGCCAGTGGATACCACAACGGCAGCTAAATTCCACCTGATGCCCTCGCCATCGACGTGCGCCTCTCCGCAGCGCAGTCTGTTTATCACCAAGCCAGGAAAAGTTCATGGTGGAAAAAAGTCACTTTCATCCCCAGGCGGCAAAAGTAGCCCCGTCCCTCAGCCCAAGAAGAGCGTAAAGCGGGTGGTGCGCTCTATAAGGTGGGCGTAAAGCAGCTACAGGTGGGACCAAGCTGGCCATGATCACACAGCATCGCACGTGATCCTTTATCAGAGCCTTGATCTATCAAAGTGCTGCCATAGTGCTGCCTTTATCAGATCCTTGATCTAATATAGTGCTGCCATAGTGCTGCCTTTATCAGAGCCTTGATCTATCATAGTGCTGCCATAGTGCTGCCTTTATCAGATCCTTGATCTAACATAGTGCTGCCATAGTGCTATCATAGTGCTGCCTTTATCACAGCCTTGATCTATCAATGCTGCCATAGTGCTGCCTTTATCAGATCCTTGATCTAACATAGTGCTGCCATAGTGCTGCCTTTATCAGAGCCTTGATCTAACATAGTGCTGCCATAGTGCTGCCTTTATCAGAGCCTTGATCTATCATAGTGCTGCAATAGTGCTGCCTTTATCAGAGCCTTGATCTATCATAGCACTGCCATAGTGCTGTCACAGTGCTGCCTTTATCAGAGCCTTGATCTATCATAGTGCTGCCATAGTGCTGATCTATCATAGTGCTGCCCTAGTGCTGCCTACTCAGCCTCAAAGTGGTCTCGGGCTGAGGTCTTTCACATCACCTGCCACCTGGTCCTTTTAACTGGAGACGACGGGGACTGAACTTGGGACCTTCTCGATGGACAGCAGAGGCTCCACCACTGAGCCACTGCCCCTCCCCCTCCCGGGTGGCCACTGACTGCAGACCCCAGGGGAGAAGCAGAAAGAAGGCGGCCCCCTCTTGCTCTGCAGTCACATCACTCGTATCGGAAGCCTCACTTGAAGCCAGGGAGCCGGATTACTAGCAAGAATTCATTCTTTGCTAAATGGAGTCGGACAGCGAGCCGAGCTAAATCTCACGGCGCTTTTTCAATCAGGGTTCGCTCGCCGCAGAACTGCCTCGAATCAGAGCTGAGATTTGCTCAGCCCGTTCTGGAGAAAAAGCCTGTTAGGGGCTCAAGCAGCTGCTGTAATTTCACTCTGGCCAGACGCTGATATGAAGACGCAGGAAATAGCACCGGTCTGGATCTCAGCTGTGACCGAGGCCGACAGGTCCCGCCCAGTTTCCTCCTTTTCCTCAAAAAAGCAAATCTCCGAGGAAAGGAAATTTGAGGTTGGAAAGAAATGGGGACAGTCCCGCGATGCCAGGACCCCTTCTTCTGGGCCAGACTTGGACCTAGCAGGGGACTCCTGGTCCAACAACGACCACAGACTGCTCCAGGGGAGGGGAGGGGGTTATAGGGATAAATGAGTACTGTGTTCAGTTCTGGGCACTGCAATTCAAGAAGGATATTGACAAGCTGGAACGTGTCCAGAGGAAGGCAACCAAAATGAAGAAGAAGAAGAAGAAGAAGAAGAAGAAGAAGAGGAGGAGGAGGAGGAGGAGGAGGAGTTTGGATTTATATCCCCCCCTTTCTCTCCTGCAGGAGACTCAAAGGGGCTTACAATCTCCTTGCCCTTCCCCCCTCACAACAAACACCCTGTTTGTTGTGGGGCTGAGAGAGCTCCGAGGAGCTGTGACTAGCCCAAGGTCACCCAGCTGGCATGTTGTGGGGCTGAGAGAGTTCCGAGGAGCTGTGACTAGCCCAAGGTCACCCAGCTGGCGTGTGTGGGAGTGCACAGGCTAACCTGAATTCCCCAGATAAGCCTCCACAGCTCAGGCGGCAGAGCTGGGAATCAAACCCGGTTCCTCCAGATTAGATACACGAGCTCTTAACCTCCTATGCCAATTGGCCATGCTGGCAGGGGCTGATGGGAATTGTAGTCCATAATATCTGGAGTGCCAAAGGTTTGCCACCACTGCTCTAGACTAAACATCCCCAGCTCCCTACGCCTCTCTTCGTAGGGCATGGACTCCAGAATCCACACGGAGTGTCATCCCCCACCCCCCCAACTGCGCCCCCAGCCTCAAACTCTTCATGGAATTCAGGGCAGGGGCATAATTGAATGTCAGCTAGCTAGCTGGGTTCACCCCACCCCCAAACTCCATGTGGAGCTCAAGAGCGGGACCAGTTGGGCTCACCCACAACTCCACACGGTTGGGTGCAGTTGTGGAGGGCGAGGCTTGGCCCTGCAAGGCACCCCCTAGAGAGCGGCGCCCCGGGCTCCAGCCCCCCGTGCCCCCCTCACTATGCCGCTGTCCACCAGGGGTCCTTCAGAATTTATAAATTCCGTGGGCTCGCCTTAAGAAAGCTGTATTCACAGGCCGTCTTAAGAACATCAGAACATAAGAACGAGCCTGCTGGATCAGACCAGAGTCCATCTAGTCCAGCACTCTGCTACTCGCAGTGGCCCACCAGGTGCCTTTGGGAGCTCACCTGCAGGAGGTGAAAGCAATGGCCTTCTGCTGCTGCTGCTCCCGAGCACCTGGTCTGCTAAGGCATTTGCAATCTGAGATCAAGGAGGATCAGGATTGGTAGCCAGAGATCGACTTCTCCTCCATAAATCAGCCCAAGCCCTTTTTAAAGCTATCTTGAGTACATCCCATTCTGTAGTTGCCAAACACACTCCAAACCCTCTGCAAACCACCTTCTCCGCATTGGGCCCCAGAGAACATCTGTCTGCCCAGCTGGAAAATCTGGGCCCTGCAGATTGGACTGGATGACCCATGGGGCCCCACTGGCGCTCCAACTGCAGCTGCCCTCCCTCTGATATCTGCACACCCGGCATCGCCAAGTGGGGATCCGTCTTAGCAAGCGCCGAACAGACCTCCCCTCCGGAGAGTAATTACGTCCCTAAAAATGAAAAGGAGCCATTCAGAACTCCAAGGCGACCCATTTTGTTCCAAGATGGACAATAATAATAATAAAGGAAGACTCTCCAGGTAGGGTATTGACAAGCGTCTGGAAGAAAGGAAGGCGCACAAAGGGAGCTTTTGTCCCCCTTTTATTGCTTCTCGGCAAAAGAGGTTCAGGAAATATCCTCTCCATCACCAGCCCCCGTTCCTCTCCTTGCCCC
>NC_059429.1:137523631-137551532 GCF_021028975.2 Sphaerodactylus townsendi | reverse complement strand
GCACGCACGCACGCACGCACGCACGCACGCACGCACGCACGCACGCACGCACGCACACCCTGTGCACTGCATTGATTCGCTCTGTACAGTCCCTTCTGAGCCCAAATGAGAAAGCTGGACTATAAGTGACTTAGTGAAATGAAAACAAACCAGAACCTTGAATGGAACTTGGTTGGTTAACTGCTCTCTAGTAGGCGCAGTTTCTGCCTGGTTTCATCGTACCCTGTTCAGTGGGACTCCGAGTGTGGGATGGGGGCCACCCTGCTTGCCCCCCCCCCCCCCGCTAACAACTTGGGTAGGAGAAAGAGAGGGAAGAAGAAGAAGAGGAGTTTGGATTTATACCCCACCTTTCTCTCCTGTAAGGAGACTCAAAGGGGGCTCACAAACTCCTTTCTCTTCCTCTCCCCACAACAGACACCTTGTGAGATAGGTGGCGGTGAACCCATGACTCCGTGTCCAGAGGTGGGATCCAGCAGGTTCTCACAGGTTCCCGAGAGTAGGTTACTAATGATTTGTGTGTGCCGAGAGGGGGTGACTAATGGGTGATTTTGCCTCGTGACTTTTGCCTTAGTGACGCCCCTCCTCTCAGCAGTAGCGCGCAGAACTGGAAGCAGCCTAGCAGGAGGTGCACCGGCGTGTGTGGCAGCCTGCGTCTGTGTGCATTCGTTTCCTGCCCAAGGACCGGCGCAGCAGCTGCGTCCTTGCCACAGCCCCGCCCAGGAATGCCCCACCCCTGGAATGCCCGGCCACGCCCCCATCGTGCCCCGCCCAGCCCCACTGGCGCTACGCCACAGTTTGAATCCTACCACCATGGGAACCTGTTGCTAAAATTTTTGGATCCCACCACTGTCCGTGTCCTAGTCTCTGAGGCAGCAGAAAACAAGCTTGCTCCCTCTTCGACATGACATCCCTTCAAATATTTAAACATGGCTATCATGTCCCCCTTAACCTTTGCTTCTCCAGACTAAACATCCCCAGCTCCCCAAGCATCTCTTTGTAGGGCATGGACTCCAGACCTTTGACCATCTTGGTCGCCCTCCTCTGGACCCGTTCCAGCTTGTTAATATCCTTCTTAAATTGTGGTGCCCAGAACTGGACACAGTATTCCAGATGAGGTCTAACCAGTGCAGAATAGAGAGGTACAATTACATCCCTCCATCTATTCTAGACACTCTACTCCTATTGATACAGTCCAGAATCACATTGGCTTTCTTGGCCGCTGCATCTCACTTCTGACTCATGATCAGTTTGTGGTTTACTAAGACTCCCAGATCCCTTTCGCATGTAGACTTCCTGCCAGAGCCCCCCTGGTAGCCTAATCCTATTTTCTGGTCCCTGTTCAGGCTTGACAGCTCCTGCATCCCTCCAAATCAGTGGCGTACCTAGGCAAACTGAAGCCCTGGGCAAAACCTGAGTTTGATGCCCCCCCAACAACAACAACAACAACAACCTTTATTAGGCATTGAAAGAATAAAGAAAGAAAGAAAACAAGCATTGGCAGGAAGGGGGGGATTTAAAAGGAGAATCTGGGGAAATTTTTAGGGTGTGCCTGCTGTCAGGGGTGCAATTATTAAGATAGCAGCACCAAAATTTCAATCTTCATGAGCCCCTACTGATGATACCACCCAGGTTTGGTGAAGTTTGGTTCAGGGGGTCCAAAGTTATGGACCCTCAAAGGTGTAGCCCCCATCTCCTATTAGCTCCCATTGGAAACAATGGGGGATGGGGACACTCCCTATGGGAGTCCATAACTTTGGACTCCCTAAACCAAACCTCACCAAACCTGGGTGATATCATTAGGATAGTCTCCTGAAAAATCCCTGAAATTTTGGTGCTGCTAGCCTAAAAACTGCGCACCCTGCAGGCCAAAAACAGAAAAAAACTGAAAATTCAAAAAAAAATCCCACCTGCATTTTTGGCGCCCCCCACAAGGTGGCGCCCTGGGCAACTGCCCACTTTGCCCAATGGGAGGAACGCCTCTGCTCCAAATTGTATTATTCTCAGCAGTTCTCCATTGTCCCCTCAACACCCCTGCCAGGAAGGGAGGTTAACCAACCCCAAGGAAGGGACAGCAACCCCCGAAGAGGGCCTGGAGACTGTGTATGCAGTGGTGGGATCCAAAAATGTTAGTAACAGGTTCCCATGCAGGTGGGATTCAAACTGTGGTGTAGCGCCAGTGGGGCTGGGCGGGGCACAATGGGGCGTGGGCGGGCATTCCAGGGGCGGGGCGTTCCTGGGCGGGGCTGTGGCAAGGATGCAGCCGCTGCCCCAGTCCTTGCGTGGGATACGAAT
This sequence comes from Sphaerodactylus townsendi, assembly GCF_021028975.2. Lineage (NCBI taxonomy): Eukaryota > Metazoa > Chordata > Lepidosauria > Squamata > Sphaerodactylidae > Sphaerodactylus > Sphaerodactylus townsendi. Next base: position 137,549,240 of record NC_059429.1, on the reverse strand, counting down.
GCACGCAGGCGCAGGCTGCCACGCACGCCGGTGCACCTCCTGCTAGACTGCTTCAAGTTCTGCGTGCTACTGCTGAGAGGAGGGGCGTAACTAAGGCAAAAATCACGTGGCAAAATCACCAGTTAGTAACCCCCTCTCGGCACACACAAATAACTAGTAACCTACTCTCGGGAACCTGTGAGGACCTGCTGGATCCCACCTCTGGGTGTAAGCTTCTCTGTTGGATCAGTAAATAAAATTCCCCCGTAAAGTTCTCTGGGTTGGTCTCTCGTGGCGTTCACCTTTTGTAGCTTCAGCATATTTCACTCGCCGCCGCCGGTCAGCAGCAGATCCTGCCGCCTCCAAAATGCAATTAAACGCTGACATGCAAATTGTAACGGGACGCTTGGCTCCAATGAAGCAGTTATGGCTAATTGCAGCTGCCCCTTCCTGGACGCCAGATGCAAAACGGGCCACTTCGGAATTACGGCCTGACAGTGATCTATGCCGAGCTGAAGGGCCCCCAAGGGAGGAAGCCGGCCTTTTGCCAGACGTCTGGCCAGTGGGATCTGGAGGGCCGTGCCCTTTGGAGTCCTGGTCTGCCCAGAAGGGGCCCAATTGGTGCCACGGGAGACCAAAGGATAGATGCTGGAGGCCCAGATTGGCATTGGGGGAGCCCGATGATTGAGATTCAGAGGAAGGTAATAGAAAAATATCCAGCCTTGATCCCAACTGGCTATTCAGGCAGCCCTCTGGAAAATACAATATTGATGCACAGCTCTCAGGTTGCCAACCTCCAGGTGGGGCCTGGAGATCTCTTGGGATTACAAATGATCCCCAGAAGTCAGAGATTTGTTCCCCTGAATCAAACGGCTGCTTTGGAGGGAGGGGTCTCAAGCATTACACCTTCCTGAGCTCCCTGCCCTTCCTAAGCTCCACTCCAGCCTGGCGTGGTGGTTAAGAGCAGGTGCACTCTAATCTGGAGAACCCGGTTCGATTCCCTGCTCTGCCACTTGAGCGATGGAGGCTTGTCTGGTGAATCGGGTTAGCTTGTGCACTCCAACGCATGCCAGCTGGGTGACCTTGGGTTAGGAGCAGCAGTGGCATAGTGGTTAAGAGCAGGTGCATTCTGATCTGGAGGAACCGGGTTTGATTCCCCGCTCTGCCGCCTGAGCTGTGGAGGCTTATCTGGGGAAGTCAGATTAGCCTGTGCACTCCCACACACGCCAGCTGGGTGACCTTGGGCTAGTCACAGCTTCTCGGAGCTCTCTCAGCCCCACCCACCTCACAGGGTGTTTGTTGTGAGGGGGGAAGGGCAAGGAGATTGTAAGCCCCTTTGATTCTCCTACAGGAGAGAAAGGGGGGATATAAATCCAAACTCTTCTTCTTCTTCTTCTTCTTCTTCTTCTTCTTCTTCTTCTTCTTCTTCTTCTTCTTCTTCTTCTTCCCTCCAGCCTAGATATGTTGGGGTGGTGGGGACTCTGTTTGCGCGTGCCCACAGAGAGGGCTCTGAGTGCCACCTCTGGCACCCGTGCTATAGGTTCGCCATCACTGCTCTAGTCCATTATGTTCTTCATAATGGACTAGACCTCAATTTGTTGCAAACTTCTCAGCCAAATCTTGTCCGAATTTACTGGAACTGACAAAGATGGTCTTCAATTCCAACCAGCCGACATTTCCTCTATAGTCACTGTTAAGCTTTAGACTTTAATTTTTTTTTTAGCTACTACTACAAGGAGGAAACTTGTAGCAGAAACTGCAGATGATGTTCATGATGCTCAGATCTTTTTTTTTTTACGAGATGCCTGGTGGAAGCATTATCTGTGCCCGTAATTTTTATTTCAATGTACTCGTGATTGTAAAGGCCTGTGGCTAACAATAAATTCTTAGCAGTTAACAGCATGAGACACGAGGAATAACACCTGGAGATAGACTGAACCAGACCGTCAGTCCTTCAAGGTCAATATTGTTATTCAGATTGGCAGCAATTCTCCGGAGGGTCTCCGGAGAATTGTACCACCTGACCATTTTCGCTGGAGATGCAGGGATTTGAACCCGAGACCTTCTACATACCAAGCAGATGTTTAGCCGCCGAGCCACGCTCCCTCTTTGATCCCAGCAAATGTTCGCAGCAGACTTTTAAATCCCTGCCTTCTGGAATGTATTCAGTGTTCATTGACCTTGAAGGACGTGGCGTGCGTGAAGGTCGTGTTAGATCCTTGAACCTGCTTTCTCCCCAGTCCCCTATTTAGGGATGGAAAATAGGCATTTATTGTTATTAAAATGCATTCATTCCTCACCCTGATTTTCTGGTTAAGTGGTCTAATCTCTCACTGCTAATAGGGGAAAGTAAAATGTAAAAGTGGAACCCATGAAAAATAAATGGTGTGAACCTATAAATGCTGCATTAGCCACGGCTGTTTGCATACATTATGCACGCAACATATTGAGGGAGAGGAACTCGTCCCCCACAAAGGAGGAGACGCGTGTCGCAAATCACCGCTTTCCCCGAGCTCCCCTTCATAACGGAACACAATAAAATCAAAGCGTAATAGTCTTTAATATGAGATTTGAAGTCTTCGCCACCTACTCTCTCCCAGCGAGAAGCAATAATCCATGCAAATCCCATTGCTGTGTTTTCGATTTGGTGCTTTAGTGAAGGGGGGTGGGGCTTGAAAGCCTCCCTCTCACCAACAAGGAAAGTGTTTAAACAATGGAAGGGGAGCATGGAGAAGGTCGTTCCAGGCCCTGGCGAGCTCCACCCGTCCCCCTTGTACCATAGCAGGTGAGCCCGGGCCAAGGTCAGCGTTTCCTTCTCCAAGGGCCCAGAGGTGATGATCCGAAGTGGAACCCACACCTGGGAAGGCTCTGCCATCTACCTGGAAGGAGGGGCTTGCCAGACCTGTCTAATTGCTATGCTCAACAGCTGCTCGCCTTGTTAGTCTTTCTTCCTTCAGCTGACGTGGGTTTCCTGGGCTGTCTGGCCATGGTCTGGGAGCTTTTGTTCTGCAGAAGCAAAAACTACCAGACCCCAGCTACACAGCCTGGAAAACCCACAACAACCAGTAGATTCCAGCCAAGAAAGCCCTCAACAATACATTTTCCTTCCGTCCTTCCGTCCTTCCGTCCTTCCTTCCGTCCTTCCTTCCGTCCTTCCTTCCGTCCTTCCTTCCTTCCTTCCTTCCTTCCTTCCTTCCTTCCTTCCTTCCTTCCTTCCTTCCTTCCTCCCTCCCTCCCTCCCTCCCTCCCTCCCTCCCTCGCTTGCTTGCTTGCTTGCTTGCTTCCCTCCTTCCCTCCTTCCCTCCTTCCTTCCCTCCTTCCTTCCTTCCTTCCTTCCTTCCTTCCTTCCTTCCTTCCTTCCTTCCTTCCTTCCTTCCTTCCTTCCTTCCTTCCTTCCTTCCAGAGAAGCTGCGGTTTTTAAAGTAGGGCATTTTCTTGGCATATAGAGTTCCCATGTTCCATTTCATTTCATTTATTAGATTTCTTCTTCTTCTTCTTCTTCTTCTTCTTCTTCTTCTTCTTCTTCTTCTTCTTCTTCTTCTTCTTCTTCTTCTTCTTCTTCTTCTTCTCCTTCTCCTTCTTCTTCTTCTCCTCCTTCTCCTCCTCCTCCTCCTCCTCCTCCTCCTCCTCCTCCTTCTCCTCCTCCTCCTCCTCCTCCTCCACCACCACCACCACCACCACCTGGTTGGCCGCTGTGTGAACAAACTGGATTTGGATTTGGATTTATATCCCCCCTTTCTCTCCTGCAGGAGACTCAAAGGGGCTGACAATCTCCTTGCCCTCCCCACCCCCGCACAACAAACACCCTGTGGGGTGGGTGGGGCTGAGAGAGCTCCGAGAAGCTGTGACTAGCCCAAGGTCACCCAGCTGGCGTGTGTGGGAGTGCACAGGCTAATCTGAATTCCCCAGATAAGCCTCCACAGCTCAGGTGGCAGAGCGGGGAATCAAACCCAGTTCCTCCAGATTAAATACACGAGCTCTTAACCTCCTACGCCACTGCTGCTCCATGTTCTTGAGAACAATTTCTCGCTCCTTCACGGCTGCCCTTCTCAGTTTCAATCTTCTTCTGGCTTCTTGGTGGCAGCCTCCCTTTCGGTTGATGCTGGAGCCGAAGAATAAAAAAATCTTGAACAATTTCGTGGTCGGCTGTAGAGCTGCATAATCCCCCAGCTGTCCCGGTGACGGCCAGTCATGAATAAAGGAGACCTTGCAAGACCTCAGCTCCTGTTCGCCAATTTGCAAAGTGACAGAGCCTTGACAGGAAGCTCTGATATGATCTAGCAGCAGCTCCAGCGCATGATTTATCCCGACTGCCTTTCAGCAGCGGGGCTCTGCAAACATCTTGCAGGACTGAGAACATCTCCTCGGACGTCGTCAACATGACTGGCTACTGCTGGTGCAAACGCCTGCTCCGAAATCCTGGAACTCAAGGACAACCGATGGACAGCACATTCCGATGGGCAAAAGAAATGCTTCTCTTACAATGCAGGTGATTAAAATATTTGATTCCTTGCCGGAGAACGGAGTGATGGCCACGCACTTTAAGGGGGATTTGGATCCATGCAATTCTATCAGTGGCTACCAGCCATGGGGACTAAAGGAAACCTCCATGTTCAGAGGCAGTTGAAAGAAGAAGTACAAGCAGCAGCAGCAGAAGGAGGAAGAGGAGGAGGAGGAGGAGGATAAGAAGAAGAAGAGGAGGAGGAGGAGGAGGAGGAGTTTGGATTTATATCCCACCTTTCCCTTTTGAAAGGAGACTCAAGGTGACCTACAAGCTCCTTTCCCTTCCTCTCCCCTTGTGAGGTAGGTGGGGATGAGAGAGTTCCGAGAGAACTGTGACTGGCCCAAGGTCACCCAGCAGGAATGTAGGAGTGCGGAAACACATCTGGTTCACCAGACAAGCCTCTGCCACTCAGGTGGAGGAGTGGGGAATCAAACCCAGTTCTCCAGATTAGAATCCGCCTGCTCTTAACCATGACACCATGTTGGCTCTCCAGAGGCATTATCAGGAGAAGGTCTTGGCTTCTATATCCTTTTATTAGACCTCCAGAGGAACTGGTTGGCTGCTGTGTTCGACGGAATACTGGACAATGTGAACCCCTGGGGTAGCTACGCCACTTACCTTTATGGTGTGCTGGCAGTCTCGGGCAGCCTGGCGGGATCGGACCTCTTTCCCCCACTTGGCCTGGCCTGGCTCGGCCTGGCCCCACCCGACTGCTCCTTCAGCTGGCGGAACCGCCCAGGACAACTGTCCTCTGATGTTCCCCTGGTAGCTACGCCACTGTCCCCTGGTCTGATCCAGCCAGGCTCTTCTGTAGCAAAATGTAAAGTGATGCACATAGGGGCAAAAAACCCAAACTTCACATACACGCTACAGGGGTCAGTGCTATCAGTCACAGACCAGGAAAGGGATTTGGGCGTCTTAGTTGATAGTTCCATGGGAATGTCAACTCAATGCCTGGCAGCTGTGAAAAAGGCAAACTCTATGCTGGGGATAATCAGGAAAGGAATTGAGAATAAAACTGCAAGGATTGTCGTGTCCTTATATAAAGCAGCGGTCCGACCGCACTTGGAGTCCTGTGTTCAGTTCTGGTCGCCACATCTCAAAAAGGATATCGAAGAGATAGAAAAAGTGCAGAGAAGAGCAACGAGGATGATTGAAGGATTGGAGCACCTTCCTTATGAGGAGAGGCTGCATCGTTTGGGACTCTTTAGTTTGGAGAGGAGACGTCTGAGGGGGGATATGATTGAAGTCTATAAAATTATGCCTGGGGTAGAAAATGTGGAAAGAGAGAAATTGTTCTCTCTTTCTCACAATACTAGAACCAGGGGGCATCCATTGAAAATGCTGGGGGGAAGAATTAGGACTAATAAAAGGAAACACTTCTTCACGCAACGGGTGATTGGTGTTTGGAATATGCTGCCACAGGAGGTGGTGATGGCCACTAACCTGGATAGCTTTAAAAGGGGCTTGGACAGATTGATGGAGGAGAAGTCGATCTATGGCTCCCAATCTTGATCCTCCTTGATCTCAGATTGCAAATGCCTTAGCAGACCAGGTGCTCGGGAGCAGCAGCCACAGAAGGCCATTGCTTTCACCTCCTGCCTGTGAGCTCCCAAAGGCACCTGGTGGGCCACTGCGAGGACCAGTGTGCTGGACTAGATGGACTCTGGTCTGATCCAGCAGGCTAGTTCTTATGTTCTTATGTTCTTATGGTGATCCTATGGAGTGGGGCTTTTTCTGACCAATCAAGGCCAAACTGCAGGGGACCGAGATACAAAGGGGTGGTGAGGTTGCCCTCAATTCCTGCATGTGCCAATGGATCTTCCTCTCCCAGGCCGGCCTCCTGACCCTCTCCCGGTGTCGCTTGGCAACTCTGCCAGGGCCTGCCTGCGGAGCAGCTGTGAGCCGCAGAGGCGGCAGACGTATTAATGATCTATCTCTGGAATCTGGATGCCGACGTTGCATAATTACATTTAAATGGCTGAAACCTGCTAAGATCTTTTATTGTATAATCAAACGTATTTAAATCATGCTAGGAGGAAGCAGGCAGGGGATAAATTTTGCACAAAGCTGGGAACGTCTCCAGGTGTGGAGCAGAAGACTCTGCATTCCTCTCAGCCGCCGGAATATTCCTGCCTCCCTGCCAGGCGGGCACAGGGATCATAAGTCATCTGTGCAGGGGGGGGGGCAATGTCACGGCAAGGAGGAAGCATGCACAGGAATAGTGCCCTTTGCCCCGTAAAGACCTTTGAACCTCTCTTCCTCTTCCTGAGGGCCATTTGCTGTCTCTGGAAAGTGAAGGAGCTCTCCCTTTAGCTTAAATCAGGCCAGTGGCTTGAAGGAGATATACGATAGCTTCAGAATTGCAGAAAAACAGGAGGAGAGAAAGCAGCTTCAGAGAGATTTCTTTGGGAGATGCATCGAGCAGGAGTGTTTCTGCTGTCCCAGAGGGATGTGCCGTTCTGATGTTGTCCGTTGTGGCCAGCGCAGAAAGAGAGCCCCTGAAGAAGAGTTTGGGTGTATACCCCACCTTTCTCTCCTGTAAGGAGTCTCAAAGAACTTACAAACTCCTTCCTTTGCCGACGTTGCATAATTACAACAGTTGCAGCAGTGGCGTAGGAGGGTAACAGCTCGTGTATCTAATCTGGAGGAACCGGGTTTGATTCCCAGCTCTGCCTCCTGAGCTGTGGAGGCTTATCTGGGGAGTTCAGCTTAGCCTGTGCACTCCCACACACGCCAGCTGGGTGACCTTGGGCTAGTCACAGCTTCTTGGAGCTCTCTCAGCCCCACCCACCTCACAGGGTGTTTGTTGTGAGGGGGGAAGGGCAAGGAGATTGTAAGCCCCCTTGAGTCTCCTGCAAGAGAGAAAGGGGGGATATAAATACAAACTCTTCTTCTTCTTCTTCTTCTTCTTCTTCTTCTTCTTCTTCTTCTTCTTCTTCTTCTTCTTCTTCTTCTTCTTCTTCTTCTTCTTCTTCTTCTTCTTCTTCTTCTTCTTCCCTCTGCGCACAAGATACCCCTTGTGAGTAGGTGAAGCTGAGAGTGGTCGGAGAGAACTGTGATTGGCCCACGGTCAGCCAGCAGGAATATAGGAGTGGCGAAACTAATCTGGCTCACCAGAGAAGACTCCACCGCTCATGCGGAGGAGCGGGGAACCAAATCTGGTTCTTTAGATTAGAGTGGCTTTCCCCCTTGTTTCTGTGAATCACCCCAAACCAATCCTCATGCCTGCACAATTACGATTCTCACAACACTCCTTTGAGGTAGGTCAAGGCTAGAGACTGATAGACCAATGTTACAAGAAAATGGGGATTGCAATTCAACCTGTTCGGCCAGGTGAAGCGGGGATATTGCTGCTGGTTTTCAAATATTGAGGAGGTTGTCAGGAGAAGCAGAGCAACAAAGAAGGACATAGAGGCTTTAGAGTGCGTGCAGAGGGCCAAATGCTAAGGACGATTGGAGCCAGCGTGGTGTAATGGTTAAGAGCAGGTGCACTCTAATCTGGAGAACCAGGTTTGATTCCCTGCTGTGCCACTTGAGCTGTGGAGGATTATCTGGTGAACCAGATTAGCTTGTGCACTCCAACACAGGCCAGCTAGGTGACCTTGGGCCAGTCACAGTTCTCCGGAGCTCTCTCAGATCAGTTGTGGGGGGGGGGGGGGGGGGGGGAAAGGAGATTGTAAACCCCTTTGAGTCTCCTTACAGGAGAGAAAGGGGGGACATAAATCCAAACTCTTCTTCTTCTTTTTAAAAATTATTTAATACAGTTTCATTCCAAGGCAGATACAAACGTCATGAGGATGGGGGTTTGGAGAGCAAGCCTCGAGAAGAAAGGCTGCAGGAAAGGGGGAGGGAGACGAGGAAATTGAGGGGGGGGGGCACATGATTATTCTTTTAACTATTCGAAGAGCTGTCATTTAGAGGACAGCGGAGCACCATTTCGGTGGGCAGAGAAGGACAAGATTCATATTAAACGGGTTTAAATTACAGTTGGGTTGATATCAGTAGGATATTAGGAGACACTTGTCAATAATAAAAGGCAGTCCAGTGGTGGGATTGGTTGCCTCCGGATGTTATGGGTTTTCCTTCCGTGGAGGTGTTTGAGTGGGGGTTGGTGCTTTGGTTCATCCTACAAGGTGCTGGGGTTCAGACTGCAGGGGCTTTAGGGACCCCTCCAACTTTTAAATTCTATGATTCTATGAACCTCTCTCATGATACGTTTTGATACAGTTTTGGAAAGTTAACACGGAAGGCAGAACTCTCATCTGGTGAACTGGATTTTTTCCCTGCTCCTATGTTCCTGCTGAGCGATCCCTCAGCCCTGCCTACTTCACAAGGGGTCTGTTGTGGGGGAAGAAAAAGGAGCTTGTAAGCTACTTTGATGGTTGAGCAAAGCAGGGTATAAATCCAAACTCCTCCAACACCTCCTCCTCCTCCTCTTTCTTCTGGAGTCCTTCTGGATTGTTTGACCAGCCAACGATGCCCAGTCTTTGACCGGTGGGATCTGGGGTGTCCACCGCTGCTGACCATCCCTATTAAGAGCTCTTGAAAAGCTTCCAGCAAACAGCGAGGTCTCAGGGAGGATCTTCCAAACACCCTCTTTTCCACAAACTCTGTGGCCTCCAGGCCCTGTCCCCCCAAATCTACCGAAATTTCCCAAACCAGTGTTGGTGCCCCTGTGTTGTGGTTGGTTATCAGGGCACTGTTGTTACCCACTGCCCAGGGGTAAATAGAAAGTGATTTCAGAGTGATTTCAGCTTTGGCGGCAGTGAGCGGATGCAGAGGCCGGCTGCCTTCAGAGCAGAGGTTCTTTATTGGGATTTCAAGCTCTTTCCAGGCCAGACTCCCCTCTACAGAGTGAAACGCAGCCCTTTTTATACAGTTTTCCACCCAATCAGAGGGGAAAGGGGGCGGTCCCCTGCCACATAATACAGAGAATCTGAAACAAAGAGGAGGAAGACAGTCTTTTGTTTTTGCTGATGGGATTAAGTCCCAGAAGAAAAGGCTGCCAATGAATCTTGAGATCCTAGAAGAGGAAAATTCAATAGTCCAATGGGTCTTGAGATCCTCTTCAGTGAAAATTCAAATAGTCCAATGGGAAGTAGGGTGACGTCCTCCAAATGGCCAAGGCACACCTTAATCCCATCACTTGTAAGTCCAAAAGATCTTTTGTTGAGGTTGACAAACTTATCTGATTGTAAGAGGGAATTGGTCTCACTTTGCATTTTCTGGTCTACTTCCTTGTGACCTAGCTAAAATAAAACTACAAAGAAGAAACATGTCTATTTGATTCTTTCCCTGTTTTCTTAGGCCCCTTCCGCACACGCTGAATACTGTGTTTTCAAACCACTTTCACAACTGTTTGCAAGTGGATTTTGCTATTCCGCACGCACAGCTTCAAAGAGCATTGAAAGCAGTTTGAAAGTGCATTATTCTGTATGTGCGGAAGGAGCTTTAATGTAACATTACAGGCAGGGTAATATCAAAGAGACACCAAAGACTCTACAACATATCTAAAGGTACATATATCAAAAATAAGAACATAAGAACAAGCCAGCTGGATCAGACCAAAGTCCATCTAGTCCAGCTGTCTGCTACTCGCAGGGGCCCACCAGGTGCCTTTGGAAGTTCACATGTAGGCACTGGCGTAATGCCCATTGGGCAAGGTGGGCAGCTGCCCAGGGCATCACCTTGTGGGGGGCATCAAAATGCTGGGTTCGTTTGGGGGTATTTTAGTGGTTTTCCATTTTTGGCCTGCAGGGGGCGCAGTTTTTAGGCTAGTGGCACCAAAATTTCAGCGTATCATCAGGAGACTGTCCTTATGCTACCCCCCAGGTTTGGTGAGGTTTGGTTCAGGGAGTCCAAAGTTATGGACTCCCAAAGGGGGTGCCCCTATCCCCCATTGTTTCCAATGGGAGCTAATAGGAGATGGGGGCTACAGTTTTGAGGGTCCATAACTTTGGCCCCCCTGAACCAAACTGCACCAAACTTGTGGGGTATCATTAGGGCAGTCTCCTGATGAGACCCTGAAAGCTTTGAGACTGTGCCTTCAGAAATGTGCCCCCCACAGCCTGCAACCCCCATTGACAGCGATGCAAAAAACTCAATGCAGAACAAAGATTCTTGGGCAAATTTCTAGGATGTTCCTGCAGGGGGTGCATTTTTGGCTGTATCGGCACCAAAATTTCAGGGTATCATCTGGAGATGATGGCACCCCCCAAGTTTGGTGTAGTTTGGTTCAGGGGGGCCAAAGTTATGGACCCTCAAAACTGTAGCCCCCATCTCCTATTAGCTCCCATTGGAAACAATGGGGGATGGGGCACCCCCTTTGGGAGTCCATAACTTTGGACTCCTTGAACCAAACCTCACCAAACCTGGGGAGTAGCATAAGGACAGTCTCCTGATGATATGCTGAAATTTTGGTGCTGATATGTCTAAAAATGCACCCCCTGCAGGCACCAATGTCCTGGTGCAAAAAAAATTTGGTCGTGGTGGAGTGGCCGCCCATGGGGGGGGGGGGGGGGCATCCAACTCAGGTTTTGCCCAGGGCTACAGTTTGCCCAGGGCTGCCTCGTTACGCCCCTGCATGTAGGATGTGAACGCAATGGCCTTCTGCGGCTGTCGCTCCCGATCACCTGGTCTGTTAAGGAATTTGCAACCTCAGATCAAGGAGGATCAAGATTGGTAGCCATAAATCGACTTCTCCTCCATAAATCTGTCCATGCCCCTTTTAAAGCTATCCAGGTGAGTGTCCATCACCACCTCCTGTGGCAGCATCTTCCAAACACCAATCACACGTTGCGTGAAGACAAGTAAGGAGTTATTTAAGACAAGTAAGGAGACAAGTAAGGAATTATTTAAGTAATATCCTTATTTCTGAGCCTACTTCTTTAAAGGTTTACACAATTGCATTCTTCCAGGCAAAGGTCTTGCTTCATAGGGGGCTTAAAGGCCTAAACAAATCTTTTATTTATTTATTTATTTATTTATTTATTTATTTATTTATTTATTTATTTATTTATTTATTTATTTATTTATTTATTTATTTATTTATTTATTTATTTATTTATTTATTTATTTATTTATTCGGTTTATAGACCGCCCTCCCCCTAAGGGCTCAGGGCAGTGAACAACATAGATAGAGCACAATATAGCAAATCAAGTTAAAATTCAATAAGTTAATCATACAGGCTCTAAAAGATAAAATATAAACCTTCCCCATTAAAATGCAGCATTAAAATTAGTATTAATACATGATGGCATCCACTGTTAACTCCTCAACCCCAAGGGGTGGTAGGATTCAATGATGTTATCAGAAGAGGGGGGAACGAAAAGGAGGGAAGGGGGCCCACATCAACGGCTGGTCTCCCCGAAGGCCCGGCGGAACAGTTCAGTCTTACAGGCCCTGCGGAACTCGGCAAGGTCCCGCAGGACCCGGACAGTTGGTGGTAGGGCGTTCCACCAGGCTGGGGCCAGAGCTGTGAAGGCCCTGGCCCTGGTAGAGGCCAGCCATATCATTGAGGGGCCAGGGATCTCCAGTAAATTGGCCTCTGCTGAGCTCAGAGGCTGGTTCAGGACATATGGGGTAAGATGGGGTATTAGTACTAACACACACATATATAGGGTCAGGGTTCAACAGAATATATTTCTAATAAATTCTGGGGGTACACTGGTAACACCGTTGCCTCCCCTGTCAAAATTGAGGAGGGACCTGGCCTCTGCTGTTGTAAGACAGCACCTGTGGGGACGGCCAGGCCCAGAGTCCCCCTGAGCTCTGCTCTGAGGTTGTACCGTTGCCTCCTCTCACCCCTCTTGTGATCAGCTACCTTCAGACTGGGTTCGGAGACTGCTGTTTAATAGCTTCTGTGCAAAGCACTTGCTGCATCGTTTAGTTCTTTAAAAACGTTTATACACAACAACTCTCTGAGAGATCAGCCAGAAGCATTTTCTACTGAACAACCAATACAACGGAAAATAAAAAATTTGTTTGTTTGTTTGTTTGTTTGTCACCAGTTTGCCAGCCGGGGTGGTACCTTCTGTCCCCAGGAACCGCTATGTCGACGATGGTCACTTTCTTGTTCTCAATCGCTGTGGTGTCCAGTGTATTGTGTGCCAACACTTTGCCCGTTTGAATTTGAAAGTCCCACAAGATCGTGACCTCCTCATTTTCCGTGACTTTCTCTGGACAATGTTCCCATCCCATGATCCTCTGAAGATGCCAGCCACAGATGCAGGCGAAACGTCAGGAGAGAATGCTGCTAGAACACGGCCATACAGCCCAGAAACCACACAGCACGCAAATGTTCCCATCAGTTTTTAGCTGTCCTAATGTTGTGATTCTTGCTTAAATTCCAGTGGATCATCTTGGCCACTGAGTTGTGCCTGTTTATACTCAGCCTGGGCGATCTTTTTCCTTGCACAATCTGCACTTTGTATCATCTGAGGATTTTTCAATTCTGGCCTTGACCATATTTGTTCCTAATCACCTGATCTTGAGTGGCTAAAATCAGTGATTCAGTTTCCTTTTTCAGAGTTCCAGCTGCTAACCACAGCCAGGTCTTTTCGTTGTCTGCCTTCTTGATCTTCTCCAGAAATTGGCCGTGCTCTGCTTTGTTGTGCCAGCTTTCAGTCCTCGTTTTAATCACATTTTTTTCTGCATTCCTGTTTGGCTCTCTGGGCTTTCAGCAAATGTCTGTTCTTCACTTTAATCAATTACTTCCATTCACATCATTGGCCAGAGCTTTTCCACTGTTTGCATAACTTGCAGGAGCCCTCTGCCACCAGATTTCCAGGGAAGGTATAGTCTATCCCTGCGTGGGTGTAAGACATAGTGCATTGTCATCAGCTTCCTTCTATCCCTTGCGTCCAAATCAGCTGTATCCAGAGGTGGGATCCAGCAGGTTCTCACAGGTTCCCGAGAGTAGGTTACTCATTATTTGTGTGTGCCGAGAGGGGGTTACTAATTGGTGATTTTGCCCCGTGATTTTTGCCTTAGTGATGCCCCTCCTCTCAGCAGTAGCGCGCAGAACTTGAAGCAATCTAGCAGGAGGTGCACCGGCGTGCGTGGCAGCCTGTGCCTGCATGCGTTCGTTTCCCGCCCAAGGACCGGCGCAGCGGCTGCGTCCTTGCCACAGCCCCGCCCAGGAATGCCCCACCCTGGAATGCCCAGCCACGCCCCCATTGTGCCCCGCCCAGCCCCCTTGGCGCTACGCCACAGTTTGAATCCCACCACCATGGGAACCTGTTACTAAAATTTTTGCATCCCACCACTGGCTGTATCCAGGTTTATGATTCCCGCAGTATACCTGATGATGGATATGGCCCAGGTGTAGGTGGCCTTGACGGTATTCCCACCGTTTAATTTGGATTTATTGTCCTGACCCTCTGGGTGTATCCTACGCTGACCACAGTTTTCACTTGCCTGGGCTTAATGTTATCCAGCTGTAAAATTCCCAGGTCTTCATAGGCTTCCTTTTGGTTGCACTTGATGAGTTGCCCATCAGGCATTTCTACGCCGTCATGCTCAGTGATCTTGCCTCTCTTTATCGCCACAGTGGCGCACTTTTCCAGGCCAAGCGCCGTCGAAATGTCAGTGCTGGATATTTGAACTGCGTTCACTTGTGACTGGATTTCTGCATCTGATTTTCCACACAGCTTCAAATCATCCATGTACAGCCAATGTGAATTATTTTTTTCCTGAGTCCTTTTGGCCGTATGACATCCCAACTTTGTTTTCTTGTGCCATTCATAAGAACATAAGAACATAAGAACAAGCCAGCTGGATCAGACCAGAGTCCATCTTGTCCAGCTCTCTGCTACTCGCAGTGGCCCACCAGGTGCCTTTGGGAGCTCACTTGCAGGAGGTGAAAGCAATGGCCTTCTGCTGCTGCTGCTCCTGAGCACCTGGTCTGCTAAGGCATTTGCAATCTCAGATCAAGGAGGATCAAGATTGGTAGCCATAGAGCGACTTCTCCGCCATAAATCTGTCCAAGCCCCTTTTTAAAGCTATTCAGAAATCTGAATGGAGTGACAGAAAAATTCTGCAAGATTTGGTTCTTTGCAAATATTCGTTGCGGTTTGAGCTGACTGGATATTGAAGCCAAGTGGGCAAGAAGACCTTGCCGGCCAAGGGTTTCTGGGGACCCTGCCGGCAAAGAGGTACGTGTCATCTGGTTCCGCGACACGTTCCTTGGCAGCACCTTCCTTTTTAGGTTCCTTTAAAAACAAGCAGCCGTGTCCTCCGGACTCACGTCTAACCCTTTCCCCTCCTCTGCGTGGCCCTGCAGTTGTACCCTCTCCCCTTTCTTATTCCCCGGGATCTTCGTGCATTGCGAGCTGACAATATTACCAGCAGCCGGCTATCAAACAAAGGACGACATTTTATTACACAAGCATGTTACAACAACGATAACAGCTCCATGGAGACAGCTAAGGGCAGATTTTAGATATAAAAGGAATAATCAAAAGGAAGGCTGTGCCAAGAATTTACTGCTAGCGCAGGGAACGCTGCCCTGTTTACTCAATAGGAAAATAATGCCAGTCTGAAGATGGATTTAAACACCGGTGGGATTGGGCGGCTTCTCAAGGGGCTCGGGGGAGGGGGGATAAGATACTGCCTGAGCTGATGGAAGCCGAGTAGCACAGGTGGGTGGGATGTTCCAGCAGCCCACAGAACAAGCTGAGCCAAAAAAAAACCCTGCAGTGTAGGCCACCTCCACTGTATTTATCCTTGATTACTACAGGCTTTCTGGTATTCTGACCCCCGACTCAATCCCGGGAATATCCAAGGATCAGCCGGTAGGAGATGTGAAATATCTTGTCCTGAGACTCTGGACAACTGCTGCCAGTCTGAGTTGGCAATACCACTGTCATGCCTATCAACCTTCCCAATAACCTGTTGGCAATACCACTGTCATAAGAACATAAGAACATAAGAACGAGCCTGCTGGATCAGACCAGAGTCCATCTAGTCCAGCTCTCTGCTACTCGCAGGGGCCCACCAGGTGCCTTTGGGAGCTCACGTGCAGGATGTGAAAGCAATGGCCTTAAGAACATAAGAAAGAGCCTGGTGGATCAGACCAGAGTCCATCTAGTCCAGCTCTCTGCTACTCGCAGTGGCCCACCAGGTGCCTTTGGGAGCTCACATGTAGGATGTGAACGCAATGGCCTTCTGCGGCTGTTGCTCCCGATCACCTGGTCTGTTAAGGCATTTGCAATCTCAGATCAAAGAGGATCAAGATTGGTAGCCATAAATTGACTTCTCCTCCACAAATCTGTCCAAGCCCCTTTTAAAGCTAAATAGATCGACTCCTCCTCCATAAATCTGTCCAAGCCCCTTTTAAACCTGTCCAGGTTAGTGGCCATCACCACCTCCTGTGGCAGCATATTCCAAACACCAATCACCCGTTGCGTGAAGAAGTGTTTCCTTTTATTAGTCCTCATTCTTCCCCCCAGCATTTTCAATGGATGCCCCCTGGTTCTAGTATTGTGAGAAACTGTCATGCCTATCAACCTCCCCAATAACCCAGACTTGAGTTTCAGCATAATCTGTTTCTTGACTGAGAGTTGCCAACAGTATTCATGCCTGGCATTGCGAGATCTGAGATTTCCCAAGCAAACCAGCAGCTCGATTCCCCTGCAAGTTCCTCCCCCAACCGACACCGTTTGCTGGATACAGAGCTCGCCAAAGAATGAGATATGGTCAGTGGTGGGATCCAAAAATTTTAGCAACAGGTTCCCATGGTGGTGGGATTCAAACAGTGGCGTAGCGCCAATGGGACGGGGTGGGGCACGACGGGGGCGGGGGGCAGGCATTCTGGGGGCGGGGCATTAATAATTTCTTTGTTACTGTAAAAAACTCTTACTGTAAAAAAAAAAGTTCCTAATTTCCAGCTGGTTTCTTTCTGTCCATAATTTAAACTCATTATAGCAAGTCCTATCGTCTACTGCCAACAGAAACAACTACTTCTCCTCTAATTGACTTCCTGTCAAATACTTAATACTTTCAAATACTTAATTTTGTTTCTAGAAATCAAATGAAGGATACCTTCCTTAAACAAGGAACTTGACCATATTTCTAAGACATGTTTTTAAAACAGCTCAACAGGGAGAATTATCCCGTTTTCTACCTTTGCTAACCAGCCACATAGGAAACAACAGGACTTTATGATTGTTGGACCTAATGGAATTTCTAACGGAAAAGCAGACCCAACTAGTAACCCCCTCTAGGCAGACACAAATAATTAGTAACCCACCCTTGGGAACTGGTGAGAACCTGCTGGATCCCACCTCTGGATACGGTACAAGAAACCAGCCACAAGCTTTGAGGGGTCACCTTCTCCCGGGCTCCCCTGGGGCACATAGGGGCAAAAAATTTAAACTTCACATACATGCTACAGGGGTCAGTGCTATCAGTCACAGACCAGGAAAGGGATTTAGGCGTCTTAGTTGATAGTTCCATGGGAATGTCAACTCAATGCATGGCAGCTGTGAAAAAGGCAAACTCTATGCTGGGGATCATTAGAAAAGGAATTGATAATAAAACTGCAAAGATTGTCATGCCCTTATATAAAGCAGTGGTGCGACCGCACTTGGAGTACTGTGTCCAGTTCTGGTCGCCGCATCTCAAAAAGGATATTGAGGAGATAGAAAAAGTGCAGAGAAGGGGAACAAGGATGATTGAGGGACTGGAGCACCTTCCCTATGAGGAGAGGCTGCAGCGTTTGGGACTCTTTAGTTTGGAGAGGAGGCGGCTGAGGGGGGATATGATTGAAGTCTATAAAATTATGCATGGGGTAGAAAATGTGGACAGAGATAAATTTTTCTCTCTTTCTCACAATACTAGAACCAGGGGGCATTCATTGAAAATGCTGGGGGGAAGAATTAGGACTAATAAAAGGAAACACTTCTTCACGCAACGTATGATTGGTGTTTGGAATATGCTGCCACAGGAGGTGGTGATGGCCACTAAGCTGGATAGCTTTAAAAGGGGCTTGGACAGATTTATGGAGGAGAAGTCGATTTATGGCTACCAATCTTGGTCCTCTTTGATCTGAGATTGCAAATGCCTTAACAGACCAGGTGATCGGGAGCAACAGCCGCAGAAGGCCATTGCGTTCACATCCTACATGTGAGCTCCCAAAGGCACCTGGTGGGCCACTGCGAGTAGCAGAGAGCTGGACTAGATGGACTTTGGTCTGATCCAGCTGGCTTGTTCTTATGTTCTTATGAGGCACGGCAAGACCACCTAGGGACAGGTCTTGACTACTACTTGGTGGGCCAAGAGGCTGACTCAGAAGAAGGTGGGCTCATGCACAGGCTTGGTACATCTTCCACTGATGGGACACTTTTTTGCAGGCAAGGCCCACGACAGTTTGGATTTCCTTTTCTGCCCCCACCGTCACTGTGACGTATACTTCCCCGAGGGTCGCCCCAAAATCTCCAGGAATTCTCCAAGCTGGAATTGGCAGCTGTATTTGGTTGTGCCGCTTGTCACCAAGAGAGAAGGAAACTTGGCAATGAAAGCCCACAGGCAGAATCCCAACAGGGCATTTTGCTGGCACAGCATGGCAAGGCCTGAAACCATTCTCTGTGTAGGCCCGTGATGGCGAACCTATGGCATGGGTGCCAGAGGTGGCACTCAGAGCCCTCTCTGTGGGCACACACAAACAGAGTTCATCATGTGGGGGTGGGGGGTGGGAATCCCCGCCCCACATATCTAGGCTGGCCTGGGCCACTGGGCTCGATTATTAGCATTAAACCTAAGACCTAGTTTTGGGGAAGCAGTATAGGTAACCCTGTTAAACGCTGTTTTCATTCAAAGAACTAAAGCACGATCCTTTACCTGGGAGTAAGCTCAGTTGCTGGCAATGTGGCTTGCTTATGAGTAAACCCTCCTAGGGTCGTGATTCACCCGTTCGAAGAGTTGCATGGTTGCTTCAAAGCAAAGCCAACAACTACCACCAAGCTTACTCCTGAGTAATGCATACCTCAGAACCAACCATTTTTTCTAACTAAAACCTCAGTATTCAGGTTAAATTGCCATGTTGGTACTTTGTGATAAATAAGTGGGTTTGCAGTTGCAGTTTGGGCACTCGGTCTCAAAAAGGTTTGCCATCACTGGTGTAGGCAGATTACTTCTTGATCCCTTTTGTGAACTTTCCTTTGGAAATGAGAGTCGGAGAGAAAAATTCCTTTCCAGGCCCTATTTCTGTCCACATCTGGAGTCTGGAAGCTCTACGGTCATTGAAAACCACCTACTTGATGATTAACCTGCCTTACTCACCTGTAGCCCTGGCTTGCTCAGTACTCCCCTCTGATCATAAGAGCCGCTCTCTTACTGAAGGCATCAATCTTTCACTCGTTCAAGGTTGGAAGTCTCAACTCACCCCCTGCCTTTACTTTTGCTTTGGTAAATATGACTACGTCGGGGATAATAACCAGTACAGAAATTAGGCATTAAATTATAAAGGTTTATTAAAAGAATAAATCAGACCATGTTTCTAAGCAACAGAACTAAGCAAAGACTAAAAGAAGAGTCGAAAACGGCAGTCTTTCTTACCCCAAACGTATCTACTCAGCTTGACCTGAGTAGATAAGAACAAGGAGCGGCAGTGGCGTAGGAGGTTAAGCGCTCGTGCATCTAGTCAGGAGGAACCGGGTTTGATTCCCAGCTCTGCCGCCTGAGCTGTGGAGGCTTCTCTGGGGAGTTCAGATTAGCCTGTGCACTCCCACACACGCCAGCTGGGTGACCTTGGGCTAGTCACAGCTTCTCGGAGCCCTCTCAGCCCCACCTACCTCACAGGGTGCTTGTTGTGAGGGGGGAAGGGCAAGGAGATTGTCAGCCCCTGCAGGAGAGAAAGGGGGGATATAAATCCAAACTCCTCCTCCTCCTCCTCCTCCTCCTCCTCCTCCTCCTCCTCTTCTTCTTCTTCTTCTTCTTCTTCTTCTTCTTCTTCTTCTTCTTCTTCTTCTTCTTCTTCTTCTTCTTCTTCTTCTTCTTCTTCTTCTTCTTTCTCCTCCTCCTCCTCCTCCTCCTCCTCCTCCTTGGAGGTACAGGACTTCAGAAAATGTCCACAACCTCCTGTTTTTCAGAGTTGGGACTTCTTCCATTATTCCTCCACAAGCGGTCAAGATAGGTGGATTCCGCACAGCTTAAATATAATATCTTAAGAACGTTATAAAAAGATCCATTTCGGCATGTTGTGTTCCCACAGCACAAGCTTTGCCAGCCAAAACGGATCTTTCCCCCTGCCTGCTGCACGGAGCTCTGGATAGTTTCGCTGTTGTGCCGCCATTTTGTGAGCTGCTGCAGAGATTCTACTTCCTCTGCCATTTGGTGAAGGTTTTCCACGGAAGATTCCTCTGCTTGTAGCTCATCTGCAGGTGATCTATTTAACTGCCAAAAGTAGATGAATAAAGTTTGTTTAGCCTAGCGATCCTGCTTGCACGCATGCCATTTTTCCTTTTTTTTTTTGAGGGGGATGTCTGTGAAGCTACAGGGACACAAATATGCTTATTTGTGCAGCAGTGGAGTAGTAGGTTAAGAGCAGGTGCATTCTAATCTGGAGGAACTGGGTTTGATTCCCAGCTCTGCCACCTGAGCTGTGGAGGCTTATCTGGGGAATTCAAATTAGCCTGTGCACTCCCACACACGCCAGCTGGGTGACCTTGGGCTAGTCACAGCTTCTTGGAGCTCTCTCAGCCCCACCCACCTCACAGGGTGTTTGTTGTGAGGGGGGAAGGGCAAGGAGATTGTCAGCCCCTTTGAGTCTCCTGCAGGAGAGAAAGGGGGGATAGAAATCCAAACTCTTCTTCTTATACGGCAGCTTCTCTAGTCCTGTCGCCATAGCTTCGCAGATATTCCCTCAAAACAAAACAAAAAGAAAAACGACACGTGCACAGGATCACTTGGCTAAACAAACTTTATTCATCTACTTTTGACAGTAAAATCGTATGTGGATGAGCCGCTAGCAGAGGAATCCTCCACGGGGAACTTTCACAGAGACTCTGGTGCGGCGCACAAAATGGCAGGCCGGAGTGGCAGAAACAAAAGAGATTTGAAGGGAAGAAATAAAGCATTTCCTTTCTGCTTTTGCATTTGCTCAGTAGACAGGACACATCTTCAGCCTGGGTTGGGGGGAAAAGATCGCTGGTTTATCGATTTGCGAAAAACCCAGGTTGAGAGGAATGTAACAGGCTGAACTCACTTTGGCGAAGAGAGCTGTGCGAAGTTCTTCCCCAAAATGCTTTTTATAATGTCTTAAAGACGTTATATTTGTGCTGTGCAGAATCTACCAAGGAGTCCCCAGGAAAAGCTTTAGTCCTTCATGCTTGAGACAAAAAGGCTAAGAATCGCATCTTTACAATTGTGGAATCAGTTTATTTTCTTCTGCAGAGGGCTTAAATACTGAGGATTTTCAAAGGAGGGCGCCGTCAATGGTGTTATCAGTGAGATCAGAACATCTTCCACTTTAAAAAAAATGGCCCTCAAATATTGATATAATGCTGTAGGGTTGTCATGAAAGTTTGAGCAGGTCCTCTGAATTTTTAGCTTTCGTTTTAAAAAGTACGTTTCTAACCCGTTCCCTGGCAAAAACATAAGAGAAAAGGCATATCTGCACAAGGGAAAAGGAATGAGACTTACTTTTTTATCTAAAAGAAAAGTTGGGGATTCAAAGTATCTGCTTGAATTTGGCCCCTGGGCCACCTGTTTAACACCCCTGCCATATTGGTCTATGTTCTAATTAATTTATTATTGTCACAGCCGGACTCAACTGGTTGTTGTGGGCTTTCTAGGCTGTGTGGCCGTGGTCTGGTAGATCTTGTTCCTAACGTTTCACCTGCATACAGATGTAGCAAAACGTTAGCAACAAGATCTACCAGACCACGGCCACACAGTCCAGAAAGCCCACAGCAACTAGTTACAATTAATTGCTTGCAAATGCATGCCTCATGCCAAAACCAAGGCGAGGAAGACATGATTGGCAATGCCCCCCTCTCCCCCTAGCACCCAGTCCATACCAAACCCAGGCTGAAAAAGACCCCAATTTTTATAAGCTCCTCACCTGCAGGGGCGTAATGAGGCAAACTGTAGCCCTGGGCAAAACCTGAGTTGGATTGCCCCCCCCCCCCCATGGGCGGCCACTCCACCACGACCAAATTTTTTTTGCACCAGGACATTGGTGCCTGCAGGGGGTGCATTTTTAGACATATCAGCACCAAAATTTCAGCGTACAATAAGGAGACTGTCCTTATGCCACCCCCCAGCTTTGGTGCAGTTTGGTTCAGGGGGGGCCAAAGTTATGGACCCTCAAAACTGTAGTCCCCATCTCCTATTAGCTCCCATTGGAAACAATGGGGGATGGGGGCACCCCCTTTGGGAGTCCATAACTTTGGACTCCCTAAACCAAACCTCACCAAGCTTGAGGGGTAGCATAAGGACAGTCTCCTGATGATACGCTGAAATTTTGGTGCCGCTAGCCTAAAAACTGCACCCCCTGCAGGCCAAAAATGGAAAACCACTAAAAATACCCCCAAACGAACCCTGCATTTTGATGCCCCCCACAAGGTGGTGCCCTGGGCAGCTGCCCACCTTGCCTGATGGGCATTACACCCCTGCTCACCTGTCTGTGAAGATCTGGCCGACTGCCCAGTGGCACGGCTGTATATCAATTGTGGCTGCTCTGCTCTCACACTAGATAGTGGTTTGTTTGCTTGCTCTCTCTCTGTCTCTCAAAGTCACTTCTGCCCCCAAATAAACAGGTTTGCTCCGAACAATTCCCCTCTTGCTTCCTTTCATTTAACTCGGTCTTCTGTCTCGGATTCCGCTCCCTGCGGCCGAAGCCCCGTCGGAGCCCACCCGAATTATTTCAGCGATGATTTTCCATAAATGATTTCCAGGGCCAGGAATCAAACCTGAAAGGGACGGCCCTGTTTGCTTTGGTCTGTTTTATTCGCCTCCGAATGTTTCCTATAACGGAGGAAAATCAATAGCGGGGGAGAGAGCGTGGGGGAGGACGGGCGTCTCGGAAGACCAGCTCCCCAATTTTGACGACGTCGCTTTGCATTTAGCGCCGCGTCCGTTGCCGGCTGAAGATGCCAAAAATTATTCTTCACTCTCAATTTGGACTCATTTCTCTGTGCTTAGAAGCTGCGGCGCACGGCTCAGGCGGGAACGGATCTGGGGCTGCGCACAGGTATCTCGCCGGATCTGCTAATCTGATGAGCACCTGAGCCATCCTTGGGGGCCTGGAGCAACACGGTGTGGGGAGAAACAGGACTGGAGCGGCTGCATTACCCAATTTCCAGCCCCTTTCCAGAAGTCATTAGGAAGGGATAGATGCACTGTTTTGAATAACCGCATCTTACAGTCCCCAAACCTGCACTTCTGCCAGGACTCTCCCGGGACCCCCAGGAATCAGAAGCCACGCCGTAGATTATCTCTCTGCTCCTTGGGTTAGTGAAGGCAGCTCTGAGTGGGAATTCCTGCACTCGAAGCAAAACTCTCCTAACGCTGCAACCCTCTTCTCCGCTGCAGCAGTGGCGTAGGAGGTTAAGAGCGCATGTATCTAATCTGGAGGAACTGGGTTTGATTCTCCGCTCTGCCGCCTGAGCTGTGGAGGCTTATCTGGGGCATTCAGATTAGCCTGTATGCTCCCACACACGCCAGCTGGGTGACCTTGGGCTAGTCACAGCTTCTCGGAGCTCTCTCAGCCCCACCCACCTCACAGGGTGTTTGTTGTGAGGGGGGAAGGGCAAGGAGATTGTCAGCCCCTTTGAGTCTCCTGCAGGAGAGAAAGGGGGGATATAAATCCAAACTCTTGTTCTTCTTCTTCTTTACAATCTCCTTTCCCTTCCTCTCACCACAACAGACACCTTGTGAGATAGGTGGAGCTGAGAGAGTTCCTGTGACTAGCCCAAGGTCACCCAGCAGGAACGTAGGAGTGCGGGAAAAACAACTGGTTCACCAGATAAGCCTCCGCCACTCAGGTGGAGGGGTGTGGAATCAAACCCGGTTCTCCAGATTAGAAACCACCTGCTCTTAACCACTACACCACACCACGCTGGAGGGGTAGGGGTGGGGGTGCAGGGGTGGGCCTGTTTTTCTCTTGCAGGGCTGCAGCACATCCAAGAAGGGTGAAGGCAGACAGCAGCCGCAGCCCAGTAGAGAAGGGACCCTCTAGCCGGGCGGCCCCCCTCTCCCCCTCCCCTTTCCACAGCAACCACTTCTGTTCTTCTCCGAGCGCCTCATCAATCACCTTCCCTCTAGAGAAGGCCTAATTTACCTCTTTAGCCAAACCTGCTTACAACCGGAGACAGGAAAACACGGCCCAAAGGAAAGGCGGAATGAATCCGGCACCTCTCAGCAAGGCTGGCACCCATTCAGTCCTGGCTGTGCAGGGCAGGGGGAAGACGGGTGCTCAGCAAAGCACGGCTGGGGCTCAGTCCGGTCCTGCCGGTCTGGCGATTCTGCTTTTTCCAGGGATCGTCGGGATTTCCAGATTGAGGGTTTTTTCCCCTCCCAATGACAGAGGAAGGAAAAACCTTAAACGCCCCCGACAACTCATTCCAGGGATGATGGCCGTGAGTGAACACACAGAAGGATGGATGTTGTCAAGCTGGCCAGATGTGCAGCCAACTCCACACTTATTTTTATTTATTTACATTTGCATCTCCCCTTCCTGCCCAATCAGGACCACCAAGAGGCCAATCCAGCGTGATCAAAAACACATTGTAAAACCCATTACAATCAAAACTAGAATACATATAAAAAACACAGAGACAGCAACGAGAACTTGTAAACACACACACAGTCCTGCTCTGCTTCCCGATACGTGAACAGTTTAGTTCTCCAGAAAGGCTGAAATCTGCGGGATCAGGGGGGCCTGTCAGAGTTGGGAGTGTTCAGTTGTGAGCAGTGGTGGGATCCAAAAATGTTAGTAACAGGTTCCCATGGTGGTGGGATTCAAACTGTGGTGTAGCGCCAATGGGGCTGGGTAGGGCACAACAGGGCGTGGCCGGGCATTCCAGGGCGGGGCATTCCTGGGCGGGGCTGTGGCAAGGACGCAGCTGCGGCGCTGGTCCTTGGGCGGGAAATGAATGCACGCAGGCGCAGGCTGCCACGCACGCCGGTGCACCTCCTGCCAGACTGCTTCAAGTTCTGCGCGCTACTGCTGAGAGGAGGGACGTAACTAAGGCAAAAATCACGTGGCAAAATCGCCAATTAGTAACCCCCTCTCGGCACACACAAAGAATTAGTAGCCTACTCTCGGGAACCTGTGAGAGCCTGCTGGATCCCACCTCTGGTTGTGAGCCCCTTTGGATGGTGATTTCCCTTTCTGCCCCTTCCCCATTTCCAGTTCGGTAACCACCTCCTGCACTAAGGGTGTACAAACTGCCACCTGCAGATTGATACGTTTTGGGGGCAAAATTGAAGTCACACTTATTTGGCCCAGATTAAATGGCCGAAGGGATGTGGAACGGTGTGGTATAGCCCAGTCTTGTTAGACCTTGGAAGTTGAGCAGGGTTGGTACTGAGGCGGCCAGACCACCAAGGAAGTCTGTGCAGAGGCAGGGGACGGCCCGCCACCTCTGCTTCTCCCTAGCCTTGAAAGCCCCTCTGTTGGTATTTGCAAGAGTCTGTCACGATCTAGTTACTAAAGGGTTAACTGTCTGTAGGTAAACCAGTTGCTGAGGCCGCTGTTTTATGCCCTGTTCTATTGATTAGCTATTGGTCAGTCAGTCAGGCCTTGGTTACATGCCTGTGGTCACGTAGCCCGAGGTTATCAAGTTAACTCTGTTTTCTTTGTTTGAACAGAGTATAGCACACCAGAGAAAGGCCGTGAGGCTGGTTAGCAAATTAGCTGCAAGATGTAGTCTTCTACTGTCAATATGTTATGGAGAAGCATAGCCTGTTATTGCTTTATCTCCATGTAACCCGTCCCTAAACTAGTAAATATTTTTTATACAAAAGCAACTGAAGCATCCCTGGATATCTTTATTTGCCACTGTGCATCTCTGCTGCTTCAGAATCTCTTCGAATATATTGTAAATTGCCTATATACCCTTGATTTATTTATTTATTTATTTATTTATACTTTAAATTTCTATCCCGCCCCGTCCCCG